>NC_056735.1:1559602231-1559844731 GCF_019279795.1 Protopterus annectens
GAAGTTGCATGGGATGAAACTGAGTACATGCAAGGCAGCTGTCATGACAGCCAATGAGGGAACCAGAAGAAGCTGCAAACTGAGATGGAAGCAAAGTAGTGGAATAGGGTAATAACTTAAGGTATCTGAGTAGGGTGGTCAAGGAGAAGGGAGGTGTGAATGAAGAAGTCAAAGCTGGAGTCACAGATGATGCAGTCAGCTGGCACAGAGTGACAGCACAGGTGGTTGACTGAAGAATTCCATAAAATCTGAAAAGTAAGGTAGACAAAAGAGTGGTGCAATCAGTGCTTCAGTATGGCCCAGAAACCTGGGCATTGATAGCAGAACAGCTGAAAAAGCTCGAGATGATGGAGTTACAGTACATGAAATGGGTGGTAGAATGCACATTGTGGGACAAACAAATAAATGAAGGCATTAGATTAGAAAAAAATTAGCCCTAGTTGTAGAGAAGATCAAGAACAGAGTACTGTTTCAGTCACATGTCCAGGATAGCAGAAGGCAGTTTGGTGTAGAAGGTATGGGAGAGACAGAAAGAAGACAAGAGGAAACAAAGATGCCTAGCCAGTAGACGGATGACCTGTGTGAGACCAGCTCTGAGACATTCAGGTACATCTGCTGAAGAAGGTTAGAGAGTTTCAGGAAATCTATACATTTGGAGACAGTTGACACAACACCTTGACCCACATAGGAAATGGGATGATGATGATGATGAGTAACAGCATGGTAGAGGTTACCCTGGTAGAGAACATGGAAGGGAGGTGCATGATATGGATCATGATGGCATGCAGATGGGATGAACATGAGCGTATATTTATTCCATTACTGATGGATCACTATGGTTTAAGAAAGTGCTGTTTGGGAGTTTTGATGGCCTTTCCTTTGTTTTTTAGCATTAGCTGTTGTGCATTGGTTTTCATTTTGTTTTCTTCTAGTTAGTAATATGGTAAGGATGAGTCATACAGTTTGTCTTTACCAGGAAATTTTACTGCCTCTGTTTATTGTTCAGTGGAACATTAATTGCATTCTATTGTAAAAAGGTGTAAATTAGAACAATAAATGAAGTGGCCACTGAGAAGCGTGCTGTACCAATAAAGTCAGTAAACCAGAACTGCATAAATGAAATTGCCACTGGAAGTGTGTTATACCAGTAAGGTCAGAACATTAAGGTTGTGCTGCGATGTTTCTGTTAAGTTTCTAGGAGTAAAATATTGTAAATGAAAAAAAAAATCGCATATAGGTTCATAGGTGTGTACTAGGCTAATGGCCCTGGAGCCTTTACAAGCCTAGCCCATAGGATTACCCTGGCATCGTGCCACCCGACCTTAGTTTCTAGTGCCTCTGTCAAGTAGAGCCACTGGAGTGATCCCCGGGGTGAATTTAAGCGGTTAAACTTTCATTTATTTAGCATTTGATTACTGAGATGACCAGTAGGCAACTTTTCCGAAAAGGCCCTTGGAGAAAAGCTCCACAAAAATACAGTAACATATAATGAAATGTACACATAGACAGCGTAAATAGACCTACCTGACATAATTAACAAGCACTGATGAGAACCAATCTTTTTCTCCTTATGTCAATGATGGTGAACTTTTTGGGCTGTGCGTGTCAGAAATTTGGAAAATGCCTATCTTGACTCTGCTGACGAGTCACCCCCCCCCCCCGAGAACAAAAGAGAAACAATTCTTTATAGATTCATTTATTTAAATACAGTCCAATAATGTGTGCTGCTATGTATTATAAAAAGTAAAAGAAAAATCAGTGGCTTACAATAGAGAAAACTATATGTGCACTGATAATTGGGCTTAAATAGTGCATCAAAAAATTATCCTACTTTAATAGTAATTTTGAATTGAACTGAAAGAAATATGGAATACAATGCATTTGAGTTGATTAACATCAATTAGTGACTTTTTTTTGCTGAGTTTTAATAGATAAGTGCGGGGTCACATATTTCTTCTATTTTTTTCATTCAGTTTCCTTGGCAACTCAGGTGTTGGTGGACACCGGTGTGTCACCCAAAATGTCATGGTGTCACCTTTGACATGCGTGTCATAGGTTCGCCATCACTGCCTTATATGCTGTTGGTAGCATACACCATAACTGAATTTAAACATTTATATTTCCTTTTCCTTGCATATTTAACTTTTATTAAAAAAAATATATATATTCAGAATTTTAAAAATCAGTGGGTTGATGGGCTAGAAAATCCAGAAGTTGTAGTTATAGGATAACTACTGCTTTGCATCATTGTAGTACAGATGACACTGTAAATATTTTTCTACTTATTAGAAAGCAAGCAAGTCAAACTTCTGTTCTGTACTTGAGTTACAAACCTTGCCATCCTCATTTAAATTGTTATGGAAAATTAAGGGATATGGGGCTTCAGGTTCAGGTCTTTCATCCTTGCACAAACACGAGCACAAACACACACTGTTAGCCTGGGGTAGCTGACTTGTTTGCCCTGCTCTAGTAGCTCTCTTCATACCCTGTAATGGTGGTCTTGCCAAGTTCTTTTGTCTGCCCAACTTGCTACTTCATGATTTGTGAACTATGGTGTCTTGACTTGTGTAATGACCATTACAGTACACAATGCCTTTTTCCTGAAAATGCACAGTAAGTTGTACATGCTGTTAATGCAGTATTTTCCATTTTAAGCTTGTGGCATCTAACATCCTAAAAGCAAATGCTGAATCTGGGAGCACCGTGTTCTGTTTATGTTTCTGACTATACCTTTATGCAGAATCAGTGATGTAATTTTTTTAATACTTCTTCACACTTCTACCATGCTGACTGTTGAGCCTTTCCCTTTTGGACTTGAGTCCATTCATCCCTATTGGTGGAGCTTCTCCCAGATCTGCTAGGGTGAGAGCCATTCAGAGATGGTCATCATTTAGGCAGACATCAGGGAGTTTGTGCTGTCACCAGCAAACTGGTCATATGAGCTCTTTGAAATATCTTTAAAATATTTGTGTGAATGCATTTGTAGTACAGACCATTTACCTCTGATTACTTGTATATCCTATCAAACTCATAAATGGAAAACAGCATAGAGTACTCGCCATTGTCAGCACCTTAAATTTGAAGACTTGCCTGAGTGAAGGACATTAACCTATGAGTGTGCACATACACAGGAGAGCAGTTATGTGGGCGCAAGTAGTTTAGGCCATCTACCACTGAATGTCTGCTGTGGCAACTGTCTTGTATGAATATTAAATGAGATAAAGCACTTAGCTGTGAGGATGTTATGGAAAGTGTTTACATGTGTCAACTTGAACTAATGCCATATGTTTTACAAATTTACTCATGTAAGTTGTGCAACTCACTTCCATTGAGTAGCTGTGGACATTGTAGAACATGCAGGCAAATGCAGAGCACTAACACATGATTACATGATACAGAACATGTACATAAATGTAGAGCATTGACATGGTTACTTTACATGACGCATAACATGTTAGTGAATGGTGAGCACTAAAATGGTTACTATACATGATGTAGAACATGTAAGTGACTAGAAAGCAGTAACATAATTACTGCACGTGATACAGTGTGTGTAAATGAATAGAGAGCACTAACAGGATTACTGTAGTTGAAATAGAATGGGTAAGTGAATGTAGAGCACTGACACATGATTATTGTACATGGCGGAGAATATGCAAGTGAATGTAGACCACCAACATGTGATTAATGTGTGTGATACAGAAGATGTAAGTGAATGTAGAGGACCAACACGTGATTAATGTATGTGATACAAAAGATGTAAGTGAATGCAGAGCACTGTCATATGATTACTGTATGAGATACAGAACATCTAAATAAATGGAGAGCCTTAACACGATTACTGTACGTGAGATGGAGCATGTAAGTAAATGTAGAGCACTGAATCATGATTGCTATACTTGATGCAGAATATGTAAGTGATTGTACAGCACTGGCACATGATTTATATGATGCAGAACATGTAAGTGAATGTAGAGCACTGACACATGATTACTGTACATGATGCAGTATGTGCAATTTCATATAGGGCATTTCCCTCTGATTACTGCACATGATGCAGAACATGTAAGTGAATGTAGAGCATTGACGTGATTGGATTTATATCATAACATCGAAGTAGTAAAATGTTGAATGTTATAATATCGAACCCAAAACAGCAAACGCTGAAAATAGCAAAGCTGCAGAACATCGAATTCTTTCCTAGGGAAAGAATTCTGTGGGCTGTTTCTGCCGCTTCACTATTTTCTCCACTGTGGTGCGAAGGTTACGGACCGGGTTAAAGTAAGTGTGCGAATGGACCGGGTTAAGGTGAGTGTGGGAATGGGATAGTTAGGGACCTTAGGGTTAGGGAGCGGGTAAGGTGAGTGTGTGATAGGGGCCTTAGGGTTATGGAGCAGGTAAGGTGAGTGTGCGATAGTTAGGGACCTTAGGGTTAGGAAGCGGGTAAGGTGAGTGTGTGATAGTTATGGACCTTAGGGTTTGGGTTAAGGTAAGTGGATAGATAGTAGTGTATGTACGGTTTAGTGTAGGGTTAGAAGTAGGATTTTAAGTGTATATGTGTGGATTACTTTTTTTAGTGTGCTTGTGTTGTGCGCGTGTTTCTCGGAACAGCGAACTTTTTCCATGGGAAAAAATTTGCTGTTCTGAGCTTTCGATTATATCACATTTCGACATTCCAAGTTCGAGCTTATAGTGTTCGATATTTTGGGATTTCAATTATGTGATATGCACCCACGTGGTTACTGTACATGACACAGAAGATTGTAAATAAATGTAGAGTACTGACACATGATTAATATATGTGATTCAGAACGTATAGATGATTGGAGAGCACTAACTTAATTACTGCATTTGATAAAGAATACTTTCCTCTGTTAACAGTCACACAAGTGACACAGTACTTTTGTCGAATTCATGTTGCTCTTCCTAATGGCTTTTAATCGAATGCCCCTTGGACTGGGGAAGAAGGCTAAAAACGACTTTTGATGAATACAAAAGCAGTCTGTTTTTGCAGGGGGGGACTATTCATCATCCACTGTGGGGAAGACTCTCCACAGCACGATCTTATATATATATATATATATATATATATATATATATATATATATATATATATATATATATATATATATATATATATATCGTGCAACAGTGGGGAAAAGTATAACTTGAGAAATTGCCAGAAGTTATTTTCGGCCATTACACCTTGCCCAAATTGCATAAGATTTAAAGCAGTTCAGTGTATACACATATTTCCCTTATGTATTTGTTCTACTAAATAGTATAAAATGATTGATTGCCAGTATTGAAAGAAACTTGGTCCAGTCACATCCATTTCAGCAGTCCCAGGTGGTGTGAAGATTTTAAGATTAGTAACCTTTTCACCTGCGTATATGTGTTATAATAACTGATACAGATTGCTTAGTTGACTAGTTGTCTTTGAGTGCATGTAGGTGATACGGTGCATTCAGAATTAGCTTGATGTGCAGAATGTGAAACACTTGTGTGCACATGTAAAGGTTGTAGAGCTTTTAACTATCATACATTTAGTCACTGTAGAGTAGTAAGCTGTCTGTGTGATCATTTGAAGGGTAGTTGTCTTTAGGAACACACACATAATATAGAATATGTTCCTGAAAGTGCCAAATCTGGTGTAGAACAGTTGAAAATAAAAATCCAGATTCAACGAAAAAATGAAAACTGAACTAATAAAAACCAACAAAATATTTGCAAGAAACTGTGAACTCCACTTTAACATCAGATGTTAATCAGGAGTTGTAAGCAGCTCCTGTGTATTCTTATGGGGCAGTCCACGTAACCATGTAGTTATGCAGAGCTGTAACAACCCTGTGCAGTAAAGTTCAAAAGTTCAGGAAGTTAAACACTTAATGTTAAACAGGACAAGGTGATGACATTTTTATATATATGTATGTGTGTGTGTGTATATATATGTATATATATATATATATATATATATATATATATATATATATATATATATATATACATGCGCACACACACACTCTGATATACAGCACTTGAGTGAATGCATAGAGGGCTCCAAGTTAGGCTTTTGGAGCTTGTATTCTGAGTGCCTATGAATGTACAGATAGTGTTGAACCCTACTCTGTCAACAGAGATCTGACTTTACTTGTTACCTTTTTAATTTTAATTTTTTAAGCAGGGAAACCCGCTGGACATGTTGTGCCCCTTTTCAGCAGTGACCCTGGAGCACTGTATTGGTAAGTGACGCAGGGTCACACAAAGAACAGGCAAATAGAGGCCGAGGGAATCAAACTATGGGGTATAGGAAGATGCTTCATAACAGGTTATAGCTTTCACTCTCTGCACTAATGTATCTTGCATATAAACAGAAGGTAAAAGTCTCTGCTGTTCTAACAGGTTATGCTGAGCAGAGCATTAGCATGCAGATTCAGATACTGCCAAACTATTATCGTTGCATGCTGATAACAGTAGGGATTACTTCTCTGTGAAAGAAAAGAAATGCTGAAATGCCTTGCAGCACTTAAAACTTCATATGTATGCAAGTTACTGACCATGTACCTTTGAGTGCTTCCTGATGTATTAATGTTTAATCTTTTAAAGGCTACAGCACTGTGAGTGCTTTTAACCACATTCCCAGGATGGTGTCAACTGCCATTTCAAAAGTTGGCAAATGCTGTTCATCCTACTACATGTCAGCATGGATACACATTTTGTTAAAACGCATCCTGGCTAACCAAATGAAATAATTAAGGCAAGAGGTGGGGGTAGCCAAGAACACAGACCTTTTGAGCAAGTTGCTGAGAGTCTGATGTTGTACAGCTGTAACCTGATGAACCTTAAATTTCCCCTCAGTGTATTAACCAGGGTTCTCGTACTGCCCCTTGTAATGAGTGGTGCTTGGCTCTCACATGACTTTTAAAGTTTTTCATCATAGTCACCAATTCCTAAAGTGTCTCGACTTGCATTTTGTATGACAACACGTATCCCTGAAGAAACTCTATTGTCTTTATACATTTTCAGTGCACCAACAGAAAGAACAACAGTTGCAACAAAGATACATATGTGTCCTAATGTGGCTAATCCTCAGGGCACTTAAGATATCTTCTAGGCTGTTTTATCCTGATGTGCACCATTCATTTTTATTATGCTTATAGCTAAGTCTTACATTCTGAATGTAGTCATAATCTAGGCTTTTGCAGGCTTGCTAGTCACAGATAGCATTGCTGTGGGATGCTTCTACAAGGTCTTGCTGCCTGAATTTACTACAGATCAGTAACCCAGCACATAGTCTTGCATGCTAATAAAAATAAAGTGCAGAACCAGCAGTACTCTTGTAATATGAATCACCTAACCACTGAATGTTAAAACAACAGAACCTTGTTTTACTCTTCTTGAAAATGTCACTAAGCTGTATAACATGAAAAGAACAAAACATATTTTAGATGCTGAAGGCTTTCTAACCAGTATGTAAATATTTTTACTAAGTATAATTTTTCAAATACTGAATTAAAAAAATACATATTTGTTCTGCTGCAGTAAAATACATGCCGCTGTTTTGTGTGGTAAAAGAAATAGAGAAGTTTCTTTTTATAAAATGTGTATGGCAACACAGCGGCACAACAATGAATGTTGCCTGATGGAGGTTGATGTTTTTGAATTCAGTTCTCAACTGGGGGTGTCTTTCTGTGTCTGTGTGGATTTTTGCCAGGAGATTTGGTTTCCTGCTACATCCCAAGGGCACACTATAGGTGAATTGGAAATCCTTAAAAATGCCTGAAGGCGTACACCCTACGTCTGGTGAGTATTTGTGTGTGTCTTGCAATAGAATGCTATTGTATCTAGGTTCGGTTTCTTTGTCTTGTGCATTCAGGCCCTGGGCAGACTCCACCTCCACTGTGACCCTAAACCTGATGAAGCGATTATTGGAGAATGGATGAATTTCTATATGTATTCCTTCCATATTCTGGTTTAACTGCTTGTTGTGTACAGTCTCTTTCCTACCAGGCCATCTTTTTTGAATTTCAGCAGCCTTTTTCCACTTTTGTTTTTGTGATCATGTACACTTTGGGTTTATTTCTGTAAAATTTGATACTTAACTCAAGACCTATTGAGCAAAACTCAGATTTTAGTTGTGGAAAGGAGAAGAACCCACATCCATTTGGCCAGTTTTAGTTTTCTACACATCTCAGCAGAGAGAGCATAGATGTTATGTAAGGTTTCAGGTTTTGTTGTATGTCCTAGCTGTCTCAATCTCCTTTCACCTGTAGTCACCAGGGGATTAGTAGAGCTGTGAAACACCACTTTCTTTCCTGAAGACAACGAATATCCTATACAAGGGCTGAATTTTCATTTTCCTGTTTGCCTATCAGACTCTGCATGTAATTTTGATTGGCACATATTGCTTAATGTGATATTTGCAGTAAGTTGAAGGCAGGTGAAGTGTGTGTTCCATTGATTACATTGAGAGTGATATTTTTAGTCATTTGTCACATTGGCCCTTGTGTGTGTGTATCTGTTTTTATGAGTTTAAAGTAGAATTTGTCCAGTAGACAAATCTAGGCATCAGAAGAATAGTGACTTTTCTTTATCTTTTGCAGTTGATATGTAGAGAATAATGCATAATCGGTACTTGCGTATTATCGCAACCACTTTTCCAAAATGAGAAACTGCTCTTTTCCAAGCCATAGAGCTGTTTCTCTTGTCTGAAAACGGATTGCGATACCTAATATTGGACTATCCTACGTCTTGCAAGGAATCCGCAAATGTTATGAAGGTAACAGAACAAGCAAGTTGTAATGCAAACATATGGACGTTCTGTGAAAAGATGGGAAGTTGCGAGGCATATCGGCCACTTGTGTCATTCTTATAAAGCGCTACTACTTAATGTTGAAACAGACTGTGTACCGGGACAGAAATTGAAATAGTTTTTGCCCTTTGGCTTTGAAGATTTCTTGCGATAAGCAGTTGAGAGGCACAGAAACCACTGTGTTTATATACCTGTTGCTTGTTTTACTACAGCATCGGGATACCATTATCACTGTGCACAGTTTAAGATGGTAAAGTAGTATGCGTTCTTACAGTGTACCGATTGAAACAAAAGTAGATGTGCTGCTCATTTGTTGACATATTACAATGTTTTTATTTTTCCATACTGCAGGTTAGTAATGTCAGTAGTGAAACAGGCATACTTGGGCAGACTGCAGTGGAGGCAGGTCTGGAGAGGTATATGCTAGGTTTTGTATACCTTGCATCCAAGGGACTAATGTGTTCAATGCAGTGTCACAATACGGATAGAAAATGTGACCATTTCTACTCTTCCTAGGTCATACACAATGTGACACACTAATGATGGGTAGGTCAGACATCGCTTTTAAGAGTAACAGAAATATTTTCCTTAAAACATAAGGAATTATTGCCGGTTGGAAAAGTGGTTGCAATAATATGTAAGTACCGTATAGTCTTCTGTTACAAACTAGCTTGTTTTTGTCTCAAAAGGGTAGCTTAGTCCCAGAGCTTTATGATTGAGACTTTCACCACCATAGCGTCATGAAGAAAAATAAATATATGTTGGTTGATCAACAGTGAAAGGATTATCTGATTTTTGTTAAGGGCGAATCAATTTAACAGCACATTATAACATTCTGATTTACCTACTACTTTTCTCTCTTCCTGGACAGACTTTACCCAAGTAATGGCCCATTCCTGCAAGACGCCTATGCAGTTTTTTTTTTTGTGGTCTGTAAGACTGTGCCGATGGTAGTGCTTTTTGCACACAGTTGACCCGCTAATTCCTCTATTGGGACAAAAGCCCTTTGGCCCACTCTTTTGCTGTTGGAGTCTAGAGTCATATGCTAGGGAGTGTGCCAGTTTGCAAATCCTGTGGGCTGTCCTGTCCCCATCCACTTGGCAATCTGCTAGCTTTGCTGTAGCTACCTTTGGGAGGTGTATGTGTGGCCTTCCAACCATCAGACAACCCCCACTCGTCTCTTAATGTTGCATTGGTACACTGCAAAATGCCTCCAGTGTAGAGAGCCAAGCTACCTCCCTCTACCTCAGGATGGGCGAGCCAGTGTCAGCAGCTCACTCCCATCCTTCCCTGTCTGTTCTCTTCAGCAGTCTTGCCAGTAGTCAGACACAGGTCATCTGGATTGTATAGTCTGGGTCTTATCCGTCTGCACTGTTGAGACAGGGAAGTGAATACCAGTCTTGAATTTGCTAGGTGCCAACATGGGATGGTGAGAGTCCATTATATATCCTGCATTGTCCCGCATGTTTTATTTATGCCTTTTTGAGTGTCTGGCATCCCTCTGTTGTATCAGATCAAATTTCTACTGCATAGTGGCTTTGCTTTATTATGTGTTTATTATTTATCTGTATTCCTCATTCGTCATTAATTGCAATTGATTTGTTCGTTTGTTGGGGGGGTTGGCCTAATGGTTAAGGTGTTTGCTTTACAAACACAAAGTGCAGGGTTTGAGTCTCACAAGAGGTAATTGGCTAGGCTTAAAATGGCCCACAAGGGCAGTTAGCCTAGTACTACTCTTTGAACCTATGAACCTATGTGTGAAGGCTTAGGTTGTGGCAGCAAAATTCATCTGTGCTTGTGGTAGGCAAAAACTGTATCTAAGTACATAGTGTGGAAGAGTACATCAGGAAATTCTAAATACATCAGGAAGCCAAGATGAGTAGGCAGATGAAATGAGTTAATTTTTAACAGGGGGGGGGGGGGGGATGCCATGGTGCCCTTGAAAAGAAATTGAAGAAGAAATACTTGTTTGAACCAGCAAAAACAAAAACAAAATGAAACGGATCATCATAAACTGATGAATTTGTTATTAGAGGAAGATTTCTTCACCTAGAAGCTCCAGAACTCTTCATTAACAACCAGTACTTTTGAGACAGGCATGACGATTTTACTATCTCCCAAACTTCAGGGACATGTAGGTTTTTTTCTGTGGTGACAGCAGAGCTTTCAGTGACATCGATGCCTTTGAATACACTGTGAAACAGACACATGTTCTTCATGTTTCACTGTTGCAGTTATTACATTTGGGTTATCCTGCTGGCAGGCTACCCGCAGTCGGCCTGAATTCCAAAGTCCTGGTCCGGCATCGGTTGCTTTCGCCTCTTCCCTGACGTCACTGCGCCAGGGGTATAAAAGATGCAGCCGACGCCATTTTCTTCAGTCTTTCTTGCCACGTGGTGCCCGAAGCAAAAGCAGTTCGCAAGTGCCGGTTGGCCAACTAGATTTTCAAAATCTAATTTCAGATCCGAAGTCTTCAGTAAAGCTAAGTACCCCATTGGGGAAACTTTTTTCTTGCTCCAGACCGATGTCAGAAAAAGTTAACAATTGTATTTCTTGTTGGAAGCAAATACCTCGTAAAGATTTCCACTCTTACTGCATTCCTTGCCTAGGCCCTGACCATGACGTTGCTAGTTGTCAGTTTTGTGCTAGATTTAACCAACGCACTAAGCGTCATTTCGATTTTGCTTTTCATTATTTTGGCAGAAGGTTTAACTATATAATGCCGTCGGAACAACCGGCAACCGGAATTCATAAAAAACAGAAGGAAAAATACAAGGACAAGCATCCGAGGTCCAGAACCGACGACTAAGCCTCTACTGGGTCAGTCGCCAGTTTGCCGGTGCTCAGTGAGGCGCTTTCGCAGCTCCTGACTCCCGCTACCTCAGAGCCACAGGCCGCCTCCAACTCCCACGTGGAGACAGCTAGGCCTCTGGATACTCAAGGTATTGGTCCTTCGGAAATTAATCCCTCAGATGGGTCCGGAGCTGCTGAGCAGGCATTGGCTTCTGAGGGTGTCTTCAGACCTACACAACTTTATATAAAGCCTACTTCAGCATCCAAGACAAAGTCTAAAACAGTTTTAAAGACAAGAAAACCAGTACAGCATTCTCCTGGACAGACTTCTATGCCTAAGAAACAGATGCTCAAAATAGCCGAAGACCTAATTACTTTGATCAGGGGTTCCCTTCCCCCTCCTGATGAGGCCTAGGCAAGACACTGAATATGAATCCTCTAATCAGGTTTCCATTTCCTCTGATTCCTCTTCTGAACAGGGTTATTCTATTCCTCCCTATGAGGATTCTGATGCTGAAGATTCTATTCCTTCAGCTTCTCCTCCTGAGGACTATTCATTTGGGGAAACCCTGCATACCATGAGGGAGCATTTCCACTGGGAGAGCCAAGATTATTCAGATTCTATGAAAAGACTTGGAGACTTTGCAATTCCCCCTGTTCTAGACATAGTAGATGATGTTTTTTCAGAGTCCGGCCTGTCTCCAGACTCTTTACCTCCTGCTCCTGTTAAGCCGGACAGATACTACAGGGTTCCAGACTCCCATAAATGTCTTTACAAAAACCCTGCTGCTGACCCTGAAGCTATCTCACAGGGTCCCAAAGGGGTCAAGGCTGCTTCTGCTAAAAACCCTGTCCCCTCGGATAGAGATTCTAGGGCTTTGGACAGATGGGGGGAAAAAAGTTTACACTTCTGTTACCTTGGCTGTAAGGGCTTTAAATTGTCAATTCTATATGCTCAAATATCAGCAATACTTAATGTCTTTGTTAAAACAAAAAATGTTGACAAATTCTGAATGTTCTGAGAACAAAGATTTGCAGGATTTATTGCATGCAGCTGAACAAGTGGGAAAACGTACTTTACAATGTGGCTATGATTCACTGGAGGCCTCGTGCAGGGCCGCTGTTACAGGTTCTGTTATTAGAAGGCATGCTTGGTTAAAGGAACAGAATCTGCCTGATCATGTTAAAGCAAAATTATTGGATGCTCCATTACAGCATGAAACTTTGTTTGGTGTTAAGGCAGAAGAGGTGTTGAAGAAGATGGAGGATAAGGCTAAATCTATGCAGACAATAAAGGATTTCTTACAGGTACAGCCACCCAGATTTAGCAGGAACTGGCCCTCTAAGAATTGGTCCTTTCCAGTGTCAGACAGACCACAAAGTGGCAGATTCAGACACCCTAGAGGCAGGCAACAGCCCCAGGGCACATACAGACCCAAACAATGGGGTGCTTCTACCTCCAAAAGCGGAGAAGACAAATCACAGCCTTATAGAAAACAGTCCCAATGACTTCCCTCTGCCAATGCCAAACACTTATTTTTTGGCAGCACCCTTAGGGGGAAAGCTAGCACTTTTTTCACAGAACTGGCACAAGATCACCCAGGACAAATGGGTCTTAAATGTAGTCTCCCAGGGCTACAGGTTCCACTTTCACACCCTTCCAAAGGCAAAAGGTATGCCAGACATGCCACACAATCGATGAGCAGAGGCACAACAACAAGATGTTCTTCATCCCACATTGCTGCAGTCCTAACACTTGGGTAGTCCGCTGTCCCAGTCGGCCCGAATACCAAAGTATAAGGCTGACGTCGGTCAGGGCGCATTAGTCTGACGTCAGGACGTCAGGGTACAAATGCGCATGACCGACGTCATATCCTCAGTCTTTTTTGCCGCATGGTCCGATGCAGAAGCAGTATTGCGAGTGCAGGTTGGCGTTCTGAAATTTTCTGAAGTCGGAGTTTCAGACCGAATCAAAGTTGGCTAAGTACCCCGTTGGGGAATATTTTGGTTTTTTCTTGCCTCAGTATTTAACCGGATGTCAGAAAAAGTGAATAATTGTATTTCTTGTGGGAAGCAGATACCTCATAGGGATTACCATACCTTGTGTATACCTTGCTTAGGGCCTGAGCACGACGTTGTTGGATGTCGCTCTTGTGCTAGATTTAACAAACGCACTATTAAGAGAAGGTTAGACTGTGCCAGGTTAGTTTTTGGGAAGCGTTGTAATTATAAAATGCCGTTGGATGCTCCGACGCCCGCTTCATCAAAAAAGCGCAAGGACAAAGCAGCAAAGCCTAGGTTGGAAGAGCCGTCTGTCCCGGACGTCGGTTCTTTAGAGGGCTCGGTGGAGCCGGAGGTTCTGCCAGAAGTCTCTTTGGAGTCTCAGGGAGAGACTTTACTGTTACAGGATGTTTCCTCTCAGGAGGTAGGCCAGGCTGAGGGGGCTTCTCAGGTAGCTGTTCTCCCCTCCCTTTCTAAGGTGGTTAGGCCCTCCCCTTCTGTTTCCAAGGCTTCTTCGAGAGGCAGGCCAGGTTTAACTTCAGTGGCGGTTTCCCCTAGTTCTTCAGGGTCTCTGCCTAAAAACATATGCTTAAAATGGCAGAAGATTTGATTACTATGATTAGAGGTTCTATGCCCCCTCCTGATAAGAGGCCTAGGGTGGAACCTGAGCTTGAGAGTTTTGAGCAGTGTTCGGAGGCTTCTGAGTCTTCGGCTGAAGACTTGCAGGAGTATCCTCCTTATTCTGATTCTGATGTAGATGATTCTACTCCTTCGGCTTCTCCTCCTGAGGATTTTTCTTTTTCAGAGACTCTTCATTCCATGAGGGAGCATTTTAAATGGGAAGGTCAAGATTTTTCTGATTCCAGGAAAAGGCTAAGGGAATTTTTGTTTTTACCCCAGCACAGGCCTTTGGCTATACCTCCTGTTCTGGATGTGGTGGAAGATGTTTTTGCAGAGGCTTGCCTGATCCCTGATTCTTTGCCTCCTGCTCCGGGTAAACCGGATAGGTATTATAGGGTGCCTGAAGCTCATAAGTATCTTTTTAGAGTCCTAGGGCAGACCCAGAAACCGTTTCTCAGGGGCCTAAAGGTGTTAAGGCTTCTGTTGTTAAAAATCCTGTTCCTCCTGATAAAGAGGCAAGGGCTTTGGATAGATGGGGAAAGAAGGTGTATACTTCTTCCACTTTAGCCATGAGGGCTTTGAATTGCCAGTTCCACATGTTAAAATACCAAAATTATCTCCTTTCACAATTGAAGTCTAAGGTGGATGCTCTGGCGGAAGGTATTGAGTGTAAAGAGTTGCAGGATTTAGTTCATGTTTCTGAACAGGTGGGTAAGCATTCTTTGCAATGTGGTTTTGATGCTGTACAGGCCTCTTCGAGGGTGGCTGCCACTGGTTCTGTTCTTCGCAGGCACGCCTGGTTGAGGGATCAGAATTTGGCTGAGCATGTTAAGACAAGGATTTTAGATGCTCCGTTACAATCTGATGTGTTGTTTGGTTCGCCTGTGGAAGCAGTTTTAAAGAAAATGGAGGACAAGGCTAAGTCTATGCAGACTGTTAAAGATTTTTTGCAGGTTCAGCCTCCCAAGTTTAGTAGAAATTGGCCTACTAAGGGGTGGACATATCCTTCTCATGATTCCCAGTCTAGGGGTAGGTCTAGACGTGGCAGGGGCAGAGCTCAAGGTTCTTTTAGGCCTAGAACAGGGAGTTCACCTGCTCAGTCTTCTGGTGAGGGCAGGGGTCAGTCCTTTCGTAAACAGACCCAATGACCTGCCTTTTCAGCTGCCAGAGCCTTCTCGTCTGGCAGCACCTTTGGGAGGAAGGCTGGCACTTTTCAAAGAAAATTGGAGTTTAATTACCCAAGACAGATGGGTATTGGATATCATTCACCACGGTTACAGGTTTTATTTCCATACCTTGCCTCCTTTCAAAGGCATGCCAGACATTCCTCCTCTACAAAGAAAAGAGGCTCACAAGCAAATTTCTCTGTTACTCCAAATAGGGGCCATTCAGCCGGTTCCGTGCCAGAAAGGGGCCTAGGATTTTATTCTCGCCTGTTCCTAGTACCAAAAAAGGGGAACACGTGGAGACCAATTTTGGATTTGTCTATCCTCAACACTTATCTGGACATTCCCAAGTTCAAGATGTTGACGTTGCAACAGCTTTTACCTCTGCTGGGAAAAGATCATTGGATGGTAACTTTAGATCTCAAGGAGGCTTACCTTCATGTGCCTATCAGACTAAGTTGCAGGAAGTATCTGCCGTTTCGAGCTGGGAATTCCCATTATCAGTTCTCTGCATTGCCCTTTGGCTTATCTACTGCGCCCAGAGTATTCACAAAAGTTCTGGCTCCAGTGATAGCTTACTTCAGGCTAAAAGGAATACAAATCTATCCTTACTTGGACGACTGCCTGATTCTGGCTCAAGAAAAGGAAGACCTTTTTCAGCATTTGGAATATGTGATAGCAGTGCTAAGATGCCTGGGGTATTCTGTGAACGAAATAAAGTCCAGTCTAGTACCCTCTCAAGACATGTGCTTTCTGGGTGTGAGACTGAATACAGCAACCCAGATGGCCTTTTAACCCCGGACAAACAAAAGAATCTTTCACTTTACTTCCATCAACTATCTCTTCAGTCCGGGCTGACTGCAAGGACAGTCCTTCAAGCCTTAGGGTTCATGGCATCTTGTATTCTGGTGCTTCCCAATGCCAAACTGCATATGAGGAAGCTGCAATGGTATCTCAAAATGTATGGACACAGCACTGCCAGGATTTGGACACTGTCATTCAAATAATACCTTGCATTCAAAAGGAATTTTTGTGGTGGGCTCAGGAATGTCACCTAAACAAGGGACTCTCTGTGACCCGCCAGAGGCGAGTCAGATTCTAACGACAGATGCCTCAGACATAGCTTGGGGAGCTCATCTGAATGGAAAGTGGATACAAGACAAGTGGCCTGCCAGACTACAGCATCTACATATCAACATGAAGGAGATGTTGGCAGTCCAGTTTGCATTACTGGCTTTCAAGGAGTTACTTCTTCCAGGGCAGGTGTTGATTCTAACAGACAACACAACTGTCATGTGGTACATCAACAAACAAGGGGGAACACATTCTTATCCTCTATGCAGGCAAGCAATGATTTTATGGGAGACTGCTCAGCTTGCAACTAAATCTTCAGGCAAGGTTTCTGCCGGGAGCACAGAACTCCTTAGCAGATGTGTTAAGCAGGCAAATCATGGATCCCCACGAGTGGAAACTGGATCTTCATGTATTTCGAAAATTGACAGTGTCATGGGGAACTCCAGACATAGATCTGTTCGCTTCTCCACTAAACCACCAGCTGCCAAAGTTTTGCACAGAGGTTTCATCACACAGCTTGGAAAGTGGATGCTCTTTCTTTCAGTTGGAAAAATCTTCATGTGTACGCCTTTCCGCCTCTGCCTCTCCTCCCAAAGGTACTCCTAAAGGTCAGACAAGACAAGCCAAGGATGATTTTAATAGCTCCAGATTGGCCTCGACAACACTGGTACCCATTACTGAGGAGTCTGGTAAGGAAGCCTCCATGGCCTTTACCTTTGATTCCACACCTATTGTCTCAGAGGGACGGTCATCTACTCAATGTCAAGCTTCACTCTCTTCATCTAACAGCCTGGCATATTCTGTTTTGAACCACAGCAGGTCTCAACTTCCTCAACAAGTTTTGAATGTGATTATGGAAGCCAGGAGACCTAGTACAAGGAAAGTGTATGCAGACAAATGGAAGAGATTTTTATTTTGGAGTGCAGCAAAGGATTTGGAGGTTTCTGAGCCTAATTTGAGTGTGGCTCTTCAATATCTTACTGAGTTATTGGACAAAGGTTTGTCTTTCTCTTCCATTAAGATTCATGCTGCAGCAATTTCAGCTCACTATGATTGTGACCCACCATTGTTTTCTCATCCTTTGTTTAAGCAATTTCTTAGAGGGGCAAAGAATATAAGACCCCACGTGAGCTCCTACTCCTGCTTGGGACCTCAATTTTGTGTTGGAGAAACTTACTCTACAACCTTTTGAGCCTGCGGCTACTGCTGAATTGAAATACTTGTCATGGAAGACTGCTTTTTTGTTGGCCATTACTTCTGCAAGAAGGGTTTCTGAATTGCAGGCCCTTATGGCGGTTGAGCCTTTTTTGATTTTCCATAAGGATAGGGTATCATTACGTACTAATCCTTACTTTATGCCTAAGGTGGTCTCTAGTGTGGCTTTAAACCAAACTATTCATTTGCCCACTTTTTATGCAGATCCCCAAAATAAGGGGGAAAAGATTTTGCACACTTTAGATGTACACAGGCAGTTGCATTATTATTTAAGCAGGACTAAGGATTTTAGGCAGTCTCAGCAGTTGTTTGTTTCTTTTGCTTTGAGTTCTCAGGGCAAGCCTGTGTCAAAACAAACTATTTCTAAGTGGATTGGGTTTTGCATTGCATTTTGTTATTCCCATCATGGCAAGGAGATTCCAGCTGGGATTAGGCCTCATTCCACTAGGGCTACTGCCACTTCAACAGCATTTCTAAGGGGGGTGGCAACTAAGGATATTTTGGAGGCAGCTACTTGGAGTTCAGTGCATACTTTCTCTAAGCATTACCACCTTCCTCTCTACTCTAAATCTAGGGCTGGTTTTGCCACAGCTATTTTGCAGGGCATGTTGACAGCTCCAGCTTCTTTATGATTTGCCAGCCTCCCTTACCTCTGCTTTGGGATTCTACCCAAGAGTTAGGACTGCAGCAATGTGGGATGAAGAACATAGTACAGTTTTGTACCTACCATAAATGTAGATGTTCGAAGATCCACATTGCTGCAGTCCAATTTACCCTCCCTCCTTCCCCTCTGTGATTAGGGGTGGTTGTGTGGGTGGGGTTGTACTTTTGTAAGTTGTATATATTGTATATATATTTGGTACAGGAGTGTTTGGTGTTTTTTGGTTTTGGCCTTATCTTTTTAGGGTCTTCTGACATCTGGGGCAAGAAAAGACTGAGGATATGACGTTGGTCATGCGCATTTGTACCCTGACGTCCTGACGTCAGACTAATGCGCCCTGACCGACGTCAGCCTTATACTTTGGTATTCGGGCCGACTGGGACAGCGGACTACCCAAGTGTTAGGACTGCAGCAATGTGGATCTTCGAACATCTACATTTATGGTAGGTACAAAACTGTACTTTTCATCTCTCATAGACATGGGGGCTATTCAGCCAGTGCCACAACAAGAGCAGGGACAAGGATTTTACTCAAGACTTTTCTTAGTACCAAGAAAGGACAAAGCTTGGAGACCAATTCTGGACTTGTCTATTCCAAATACTTTTCTGGACATCCCAAAATTCAAAATATTGACTCTACAGCAGCTTCTGCCCATGCTGGACAAGAAGGCTTGGCTTGTAACTTTGGACCTCAAAGAGGCATACCTGCATGTCCCAATCAGACAGTCTTGCAGAAGATACCTCAGATTCATAGCTGGCTCCATGCACTACAAATTCTCTGCACTGCCCTTTGGCTTATCTACTGCACCCAGGGTCTTCACAAAATGCCTGGCACCAGTAATTGCATTTTGCAGACTAAGAGGAATTCAAATATATCCTTACTTGGACAACTGTCTTATTCAAGCAGAGAACAAGGACATTCTACTAAAGCATCTGGCGTTTGTAAAAAGATTACTAATTTGCCTAGGGTACACAGTAAATGAAAAGAAATCAAAACTAGTACCCTATCAAGAGATAATATTCCTGGGTGCAAGCTTAAATACAACTGCCCAGATGGCTTATCTCACGCCAGACAAACTAAGGCAACTGACTTCTTACTTCAAAAACATGGCAACAAAGACCCAGTTATCTGCAAGAAAAATTCTGCAGACTCTGGGCTACATGGTATCCTGCATTCTACTAATTCCATATGCAAGACTGCATATGAGGAAACTACAGTGGTATCTCAGAAGTGTTTGGACTCAACATTGCCACAGCCTGGAAACAGTAATTGCTCTCATTCCCTGCTTGCAACAGGAAGTTCAATGGTGGGCACAGGCCTGTCACCACAACAAGGGACAGCTATTCACCTTACCCACTGCCAGGCAGACACTAACAACAGATGCACCAGATTATGCCTGGGGGGCGCACATGGCAGGAAAATGTATTCAGGGCACATGGCCCACAAACCAAATGCATCTTCATATCACTCAAAAAGAGATGCTAGCTGTACAAAATGCCCTGACAGCCTTCAAGGACCTACTTCATCCAGGACAACTACTGATAAAGACTGACAATACTACAGTCATGTGGTACATAAACAAGCAAGGGGGCACACATTCCTACCCCCTCTGCAGACAAGCCATGACTTTGTGGAACACAGCATTGACTTATCAAGTACATCTGCAAGCACAATTCCTACCAGGAAAGACAAATACTTTGGCAGACGAACTAAGCAGAAACCTCATGGATCCTCATGAGTGGAAACTAGATCCACAAATCTTCAACATAACCGGGAAATGGGGATGCCCAGACATAGATCTATTTGCATCCTTTCACAACTGCCAGCTACAGAGATTCTGCACTCTGACTTATCACAAGCAAGCATGGAAATTGGACGCCCTTTCATTCAGCTGGGAAGCCCTTACAGTATATACCTTCCCTCCTCTGCCTCTCCTCTCCAAGGTACTCCTAAAGGTCAGACAAGAGAGGCCAAAAATGATACCGATTGCCCCAGACTGGCCACACCAGCACTTGTACCCAGTTCTAAAGAGCTTGTCTCAAGACCCAGCCTGGACATTGCCTCTAATATCTCATTTGCTGACCCAACAGAACAATCAGTCCTGCACAGCCAGCTCAGAACCCTAAGTCTGGTTGTATGGCGGATAATGTAATCATTCAGAATGCACCTCTCTCTAAAGCAGTTATGGATGTTATTTTGGAGGCCAGGAGGCCCAGCACCAGAAAATCTTATGCAGAAAAATGGAAGAGATTCTGTGCTTGGAACCAAGCGCAGGGAATTGACACGCTTGTACCAAATATTCCTCGGATTTTGCAATACCTAACTGAGATGCTGGACAAAAGCCTATCCTTCTCATCAATTAAGATTCATGCCTCTGCCGTTTCAGCTCATTACAATACGGACCCACCTATTTTTTCTCATCCACTGCTAAGACAGTTTCTCAGAGGGGCCAAAAACATAAGACCTCCAAGGAAAGCTCCAATACCTGCATGGGACCTCAATTTTGTCTTGGAAAAACTCACACTGCCTCCTTTTGAGCCAGCCAATGCAGCAGCGATAAAATACTTGTCATGGAAAACCGCTCTTCTCCTAGCAATAACTTCAGTGAGAAGGGTCTCAGAGTTACAGGCACTTATGGCTGTGGAACCTTTTATTTTCCATCAGGACAGGGTTTCTCTAAGGACAAACCTGACATTTATGCCTAAGGTAGTGTCCAGCGTGGCTCTTAACCAAACCATACATTTGCCTACCTTTTATCCAAACCCACAGAATAAGGGGGAGAGACTTCTGCATACTTTGGACATACACAGACAGCTGCACTTTTACTTGGACAAGACTAAATCCTTCAGAAAGACTGAGCAACTCTTAGTGGCATATGCTGCAGGTTCGCAAGGAAAAGCCATTTCAAAGCAGACTATTTCAAATTGGATAGGCCACTGCATTTGTTTCTGCTATTCACAACATGGCAAATCAGTGCCCAAGGGCATTAGGCCACATTCTACCAGAGCAGCAGCCACTTCAGCAGCCTTCCTCAGAGGAGTACCAACCAAGGACATTTTGGAGGCTGCAACATGGACTTCAATGCACACTTTTACAAGGCACTACCATTTACCTCTCTACTCTAAATCCAGAGCAGGCTTTGCCACTGCAATTCTGCAGGGCCTCATAGCCACTCCAAACTCTATTTAGGCCCAGCCACCCAACCTCAGCTTTGGGAATCAACCCAAGTGTAATGACTGCAACAGTGAAACACGATGAACATAGTACAGTTGTGTACCTACCATAAATGTAGATGTTCGAGTGTATTCACTGTTGCAGTCCAGGTTACCTTCCCACCATCCCCCTTTTTTTCTTTGCTTGGACTTCTGTACCTCTCTATTCTATACAACCTATGTGGTGTATTTGCTTGTAGTTAAAGGGTATGTGCATGCTTTTTTATGATCATAATTTTTACAGCCTACCCTTTTGGGGGCACCTGACATCTGGGACAAGAAAAACTGAAGAAAATGGCGTTGGCTGCATCTTTTAATTCCCTGGCACACTGACATCAGGGAAGAGGAGACCACAACCAACACCGGACCAGGACTTTGGAATTCAGGCCGACTGCGGGTAGCCTGCCAGCAGGATAACCCAAGTGTAATGACTGCAACAATGAATACACTCGAACATCTACATTTATGGTAGGTACACAACTGTACTTTTCTTTTTTTACTGATGCTTTTACAGACACTGGATGTACAGATGATTATATTAGAATTGAATAAAACAGGTGAGCCAGAGAGCTTCCTGACAGAAATGTATTGCTTTTCCTTTTCATAAGGTTGTCTTCCCAGACCCAAAGAATCAGCTCCACAGCACATCCTGTGCCTAGCATCAATTATACGTACGTGACAGAGGTTGTTTCTGTATCAGCAGAGAAGTATTCAGTAGTGGCAATGGTTGCCTTGGGGTACTGACATATGTATGATTTCTGATTACAGCAAGGTGGACCTATAGCAATACCAGTAACCATTTCAGAAAAGAAGAGGAGAGTGGGACACATCATATTTGTAATATCAGTTCTGTTCCCACTTTATTTACTGTTTTCAGAAAGACTCCTCCTCTTCTCAGTTCCTCAAATGGAATTCTATAAGTACTATAGAAGAAATTTTAACTGACTTTCACCTAAAATATGAAATATTTGTAAATGCTTAAAGTGATGGAGCTTGTACAGAGGATTCCTCCAGTGTTCATGTCCTTTCAGACTTTGTGGAATCAGAGTAACACAGTCAGGTGCTCTGTATTGATACGCTTGAGACATCATTTGCATTTTCATTGAAAGGTTGATACAGCAAGCTTGTTTAGACATTTTTCTGAATAAAACACCAGCATGCCGAAGAACTTATTACTTTCATGGAGAGCAGAGTTGTTGGGTACTTTCAACAAAACACTATACGTGTTGAGTATCTTAGCTGTGAGGACCACTGGTGTAATGACGCATGCTGTCTTACGAAAATTCATTATTAACTCAGATTCAAACTATTTATCTATCCATCTGCCTATCCTTTGGTAGGGTTACTCCCACTAGGCCAGTGGCCCCTTTTCAGTGGACACCTGAGGTGGTATTTATACCACTAGGGGAAATTTGGCCAGGGCATTGGTGAACTTCCCCTACCCTTTTTTGATAGGTGCTGTGGGATATTTACATCCACCTGAGATACCACTTACTCAAGTAGATGGAGGCTTCAGTTTAACATCTCATTTAGTTAGTATAGCAGATTCTAAGGCAAATAATGAAGTGTTTAAACTGCATGAATCTTCTGAAAAGTAGATCTCCAGACTTTAAAATGATGTTATGACTCAGTGACCGTTTTGTAGTAGTGATAGAGTTGTTATTCAAAGACCTGCTTTGTTGAGGTCAGATCTACCAAAATAAGTGAAAACTCAAGTTTTAGATGCCCCTATTGCAGATAACCTTTTGTCTGGCAGTTCTGCTTTTAAGCTCTTGAAATTTTAAGAAACATGAAAAATTGCTGAATCCACCGAGGAGGCTTGATGTCAATCATTATTGTCTTTTCGTGTAAATCATTCATTCTTTGTTGTTTATTCCCCATAAGGAGGGTATGATGTAATACAGGGGGGCTTTAGGGCAGTTAGAACTGCTGGCTAGATTGTAACAGTAGCCACTGTAATGCATCCGTGCATAGCCTGGTGGTTAATGTTTTACATTTGTGCATGTATTTTGCCTGAAGGAGGTGTCTGAATGAGCAAATCGGCCACCTGCCAGTGGTGCTGTCTGACATCTCTATAACTCACATTGTGTATTTTACCAGGTACAAACTCTACGAGGACTATTTTGCCATAGCTGTAGGACTCAAGTGATGTTGCAGGGAATTCACTGCATTCAGTTCCCCAAATGGAGTGGTCTTAGACTTGATTTTAAGTATGCAAGGTTGTAGGGGGTGTCCTTCTATATGGGAGTGAATGTAAGGTCCCTGGATCTAGTGTTGGTGAAGATATTGAAAGTGCAGATATACAGGAGGTCCAGGACATTCAGATCTCTTATGACACAATAAACTAGACAGAGATCAACCTTGAAAGGTTTGTGAGCCAATGAATAAAGGGATTGAGTTTCTAGCTCAGGAACTTAAGGCCTGTGATCTTTTTGGTTAGGAACCTTTGGAGCCTTTCTAAGTGTTTGATATGTTTAGTGAGGTGCATCCTAAAGGTGGCATTGTCAATAATTAGCCTGATCAAAGATTAGTATAAGGTTGTGATTACCTCTTTAGATCTAGATGATATTCCTTTGGTAATTAGGAAATCCTTTTATTTAGCTCACCTAACAGCTGTTGTCACATGGTGGTCAAAAGTGAAGGAGCAATCAACCCAAGCACCTAGGTCCCTAACATTTTGTTTTGTAGTGTTATGTTGTCTTACAGTGTGATAAGATTAGCTGTCTACCAAAAACAATGACCCTACACCTTGTAACATTTAGTTTGAGCCCATATTAGTACACCAAGAGTTTACCAGGGGAAGTTGGTGCTGGAGGGTTTGGAATGTTATAGTGTGACTCTACAGCAGTCCCCAGTTCACTTTCTGATGCAACAGCTGCAACTCGCACTGTGTGGTTGTTCTGCATTTCAGCTAGTGTGTAACCCAGCCTATCAGATATGGGTCAGTTTTTAAAGCTTTTAGCTTTTGTACAATTCTAGCACTGGGAATTGTGTGTAAGGCTTTGCCCAGGTCAAGATCTGCTTTGTGCACTGCATGACTAGTGTCAACAGCCTCTGTAACTGTTTTGAAGAAATTAACCAGGTTAAATAGACAGGATCTGCCTTTCAGAAAATCAAACTGTTGGGGTACAAGTCTAACAGTATTCTTGGTTTTGCATTTTATGAGGTCAGATATAATACTTTCCATGTCTTTGTATACAAGGCAAAGACTGATAGGTCTGTAATTACCTGGGCCATCCTTGTGAAAGAGCATTTCTACCACAGTGCACTGCTCATCAGGGATGAAATCAGAAGCTAAACTTAGGTTATACCATTTGAGGAGTGAGTCTGCAAAGGCATGATATTATGTTGTCCCATCTCACCTTTGTTCGTGCTGGTTGGGATCGGAGCCGATATACAATAGCTCAAGAGCTTTTACTGGCTTGAGGCTGCCCCTTATCCCAACCAGCCTAGTGGCAGCTACCTAAATCTCATTTGCAATGTTGAGATTGCTCCATACTGGCTCAGGCTAAGTACTTTGTTTTTTCTAGTTACTTGCTATTTTTTGGTAAATTTACTGGTTATATTGACTCGTTAGTGTGTGTCTTTCTTCCTTTGTCTAACGACCCCTTTTTCTGCTCTTTGTGGTGTTTTTGGACATCATTTTTTTTTTCATTCAGGCTTGCTTTCCCCTTAGAGCCCATTTAAGTTCAAGGGTTCTTCCCTTTCTTCACTCTTTCTCTAGGATTGCCATTTAAGTTAGTGGCTCTCCAATCAGGGGAGTTGCCATTTAAGTTAGAGGCTCTCCCCTTTCCTTCTTCCTTTCAAAAAAAAAAAAAAGAAGAAGAAATTAAAGATTTGGTTATCAGCCTGCTTGCTTCTACTTGTTGTAGGCTGTGAGTGATAGATGTTCATCATGTTACACTGCTTGCAGTCATTACACTTGGTTATCCTGCTGTCAGGCGGTCCCTCAGTTGGCCTGAGTTCCAAAGTCTTGGTCCGGCATCGGTTGCTGTCGCTTCCTCCCTGACATCAGTGCGAAAGGGATATATAAGATGCAGCCAATGCCATTTTCTTCAGTCTTTCTTGCCACGCGGTACCCAAAGCAAAAGCAGTTCGCAAGTGCCGGTCGACTCCTGAGATTTTCATTCCGAATCCAGAACTGAAGTCTTCTACAAAGCTAAGTACCCCGTTGGGGAAACATTTTTTCTTGCCTCAGACCAATGTCAGTAAAAGTTAACTGTATTTCTTGTGGGAAGCAAATACCTCATAAGGATTTCCGTTCTTATTGTATCCCATGCCTAGGCCCAGACCACGACGTCCCAGGTTGTCGGTTTTGTGCTAGGTTTAAGAAGTTCACTATTAAACGTCTGTGTGATTTTGCCTGGCATTATTTTGGCAGAAAATTCAATTATACCATGCCGTCGGAACTACCGACGACCGGAACACAGAAAAAGCGCAAAAAGGAGAGGCATCCGAGGCCCAAAACTGACGACGAAGCCTCTTCTAGGCCCGTCGCCGGTTTTTAGCGAGGTGCCTTCGCAGCCCCTGACGACCGCTTATTTAGAACCTCAGTTCGCCTCTGACTCCCACATGGAGATGGCTGGGCCTTTGGATGCACCAGATTTACAGCCTACCGAGACTAACCCTTCAGAGGGATCCGGAGTAGCTGAGCAACCTGTAGCTTCAGAGGGTGTTTTCAGACCTACTCGGTTAATCATTAAATCTTCTGCTAAGTCTAAAACTCCTTTTAAAAACAAAGAAACAAATTCAACATTCACCAGGACAGGCCTCCATGCCTAAGAAACAAATGCTCAAAATGGCCGAAGACTTAATCACTCTGATCAGGGGGTCCCCACCCCCTCCTGATAAAAGGCCTAGACAGGATGCAGACTATGACTCATCCGACCATGTATCCATCTCTTCAGATTCATCTTCAGACCTAGGATACTGTTTACCCCCCTATGAAGATTCTGATGCTGAGGAATCAATTCCTTCAACCTCTCCGGCAGAGGACTACTCCTTTGGGGAACCTTGCATACCATGAGGGAGCATTTCCATTGGGAGGGCTAGGATTATTCAGAGTCCAAGAAAAGGCTCAGAGAGATTTCCTTTTATTACCTCAACACAGACCCCTTGATATTCCGCCAGTGTTAGATATTGTGGATGATGTGTATACTGAATCCAGTTTAAATCCTGATTCTTTACCTCCTGCTCCAGTTAAGCCAGACAGATACTACCGAGTCCCTGTCTCTCACAGATTTCTTTATAAAAGCCCTGCTGCTGACCCTGAAACTATTTCTCAGGGCCCCAAACGGGTAAACGGCTCCTCAGCAAAGAATCCAGTCCCCTCTGACAGAGATTCCAGAGCATTAGACATATGGGGAAGAAAGTATATACATCTGCAACTTTAGCAATGAGGGCCTTTAATTGCCTGTTTTACATGCTAAAATATTAGCAATATTTGATGTCTCAGTTGAAACAAAAAAAATGCTTCCAAACTCAGATCCTCCTAATTATAAAGAAATGCAGGTTTTATTGCATGCAGCTGAACAAGTGGGAAAACATACTTTGCAATGTGGTTTTGATTCATTAGAGGCCTCTTGTAGAGCAACAGTTACAGGATCTGTCATTAGAAGACATGCTTGGTTAAAAGAACAGATGTTACCAGATCATGTTAAAGCAAAATTATTGGATGCACCTTTGCAGCAGGATGTTTTATTTGGAGTTAAGGCAGAAGAGGTATTAAAGAAAATGGAGGATAAAGCAAAATCTATGCAAACGGTGAAGGATTTCTCACAGGTTCAGCCTCTCGATTTAGCAGAAATTGACCAACAAAGAATTGGTCCTATCCAGTTACAGACAGACCTCAAAGGGGCAGATACAGATGTCCAAGAGGTAGAGGTCAACCACAAGGTCCTTACCGGCCTCGACAATGGGGTGCATCAACCCAGAAAGAAGGGGAAGACAGGCCTCAACCTTACAAAAAATAGCCCTAATGACTTCCCACTACAGCTGCCAAACAGTTCTCTCTTGGCAGCCCCCTTGGGAGGAAAACTGGCACTTTTCTGTCACAACTGGCATATTACCAAAGACAAATGGGTTCTCAACATTGTATCTCAAGGTTACAGGTTCCACTTTCACACTCTGCCAAGACTAAAGGGAATGCCAAATCTGCCACCAAATCAATGGGCAGAGGCTCAAAGACAAATTACAGCACTCATGGATATGAGAGCTATTCAAAAGGTACCAACACAGGAGCAAGGACAAGGATTTTACTCAAGACTCTTTCTGGTTCCCAGAAAGGACAAAGCCTGGAGGCCCATTTTGGATCTTTCTTCTCTAAACACTTACCTGGATGTTCCAAAATTCAAAATGTTGACACTAGAGCAGCTTCTTCCCATGCTGGGCAAGAAAGCTTGTTTCGTAACTTTGGACCTCAAGGAGGCATACCTGCATGTCCCTGTCAGACAAAACTGCAGAAGATACCTCAGATTCATAGCTGGTTCAATGCACTACCAATTCTCTGCACTGCCCTTTGCCTTATCTACTGCGCTCAGGGTCTTCCCAAAGTGCCTGGCACCAGTAATTGCATTTTGCAGACAGAAAGGAATTAAAATTTATCCATACCTGTACGATTGCCTCATTCAAGAGCAAGGACATTCTTCTAAAGCATCTGGCGTTTGTAAAAAAGTTATTAAGTTGCCTAGGGGTACACATTAAATGAAAAGAAGTCAAAACTAGTGCCCTCACAAGAGATAATATTCATGGGTGCCAGCTTGAATACAACGGCCCAGATGGCTTATCTCACACCAGACAAGCAAGGACAACTAACTCAATGTTTTCAATTGATGGCAACAAAGACCCAACTCCCTGCAAGAAAAATTCTGCAGGCCTTGGGTTACATGGCATCTTACATACTACTAATTCCGTATGCCAGACTGCATATGAGGAAACTACAATGGTACCTAAAGAGTGTCTGGTCTCAACACTGTCAAAGTTTGGAAACAGTAATACCACTAATTCCTTGCCTTCAACAGGAGTTTTGATGGTGGGCTCAAGCGTGTCACCTCAACAAGGGACAGCCTTTCACTCAACCCACAGCCAGGCAAACACTGACAACAGATGCATCGGATTACGCCTGGGAGCACACATGGCAGGAAAATGTATTCAGGGCAAGTGGCCCGCAGAACAAAGGAATCTTCACATCAATCAAAAAGAGATGCTAGCTGTACAAAATGCCCTTATGGCTTTCAAGGACCTTCTCCATCCAGGACAACTACTACTAAAGACAGACCACACCACAGTTATGTGGTACATAAACAAGCAAGGGGGCACTCATTCTTATCCCCTCTGCAGACAAGCCATGACCTTGTGGAACACAGCTCTAACCTATCATCTGCAAGCACAATTCCTGCCAGGACAGAAAAACACACTGGCAGACGACTTAAGCAGAAACATTATGGATCCGCACGAGTGGTAATTACATCCACAGATATTCAGAATGATAACACAAAAATGGTGGAGCCCGGACATAGATCTGTTTGCATCTCTAATGAACTGCCAGCTACAGAAAATCTGCACAAGGACTTACCACCCACAAGCATGGAAAGTGGATGCCCTCTCATTCAGCTGGAAAAACCTACAAGTATATGCTTTCCCACCACTACCTCTCCTTCCAAAGGTACTCGTAAAAGCCAGGCAAGAAAAGCCAAAGATGGTCCTGATTGCCCCAGACTGGCCACGCCAGCACTGGTACCCAATCTTAAAGAACTTAGCACAAGGTCCACCCTGGATTTTGTCTCAAATCCCACATCTTCTGACTCAGCACAACAATCAGATACTTCACAGTCAGCTAAAGACTTTAAACCTGGCTGCATGGCAGATTCCTTAATCAAGCAAGCAATGCCTCTCTCCAAAGCTGTTATGGATGTCATTATGGAGGCCAGAAGGCCTAGCACCAGGAAAGCCTATTCGGATAAATGGAAGAGATTCTGTGCCTGGAACCAGGCTCACAGCCTTGACCCTCTTGTCCCAAATGTTCCTCAGATACTACAATACTTAACTGAGATGCTGGACAAAGGCCTCTCCTTTTCATCTATCAAGATCCATGCCATGCTCTGCCATCTCTGCTCATTACAACACGGATCCACCTATTTTTTCTAATCCTTTGCTAAAACAGTACCTCAGAGGGGCTAAAAACATAAGACCGCCCCATAGAGCACCAATTCCAACTTGGGACCTCAACTTCATGTTGGAAAAATTAACTTTACCTCCTTTTGAGCCAGCTAACTCAGCAGATTTAAAATATGTCTCTTGGAAAACTGCTCTGCTTCTGGCAATAACCTCAGCAATTACAGGCACTAATGGCAATGGAACCTTTCATCATTTTCCACCAAGACAGGGTGTCTTTAAGAACAAACCCTACTTTTATGCCAAAGGTGGTATCAAGTGTGGCTCTAAACCAAACCATTCACTTGCCAACTTTTTATCCAAACCCACAGAATAAAGGGGAAAGACTTCTGCATTCTTTGGACATACACAGACAGTTACGCTTCTACTTGGACAAAACCAAAGCTTTCAGGAAAACTGAGCAATTGTTTGTAGCATATGCTGCAGGAGCACAGGGAAAAGCCATTTCAAAACAGACCATCTCAAAATGGATAGGACACTGTATACGTTTCTGCTGTACACACCATGGGAAAACTGTACCTAACAGCATTAGGTCTCATTCTACCAGGGCAACAGCCACTTCAACTGCCTACCTCAGAGGAGTACCTACCAAGGACATTTTGGAAGCAGCAACTTAGTTCTGTACATACCTTTACCAAGCATTACCATCTGCCTCTTTACTCTAAATACAGAGCTGGCTTTGCCACTGCTGTGCTGCAGGGCCTTATAGCCACCCCTAATGCCTTATAGAACACGCCACCCTACCTCAGCTTTGGGATTCTACCCAAGTGCAATGACTGCAGCAGTGTAACACAATGAACATAGTACAGTTTTGTACCTACCATAAATGTAGATGTTAGAGTGTATACTCTGCTGCAGTCCAGGTTACCCTCCCTCCTTCCCCTCTTAATTGCTGGTACATACTCAAGTCTTCTACCCTTTACTACCTATGGGAAGTATTTGCTGGTAACTGAAATTTTTTGATTGCTGTTCATATGTATGTTTTATTAGCAATTTGCATTGCCTACCTTTTTGGGGGCACCTGACATCTGGGGCAAGAAAAACTGATGAAAATGGCGTTGGCTGCATCTTATATACCCCTGTCGCACTGACGTCAGGGAGGAAACGACAGCAACCGATGCCGGACCAAGACTTTGGAACTCAGGCCGACTGAGGGTACCGCCTGATGGCAGGATAACCCAAGTGTAATGACTGCAGCAGTGTATACACTCGAACATCTACATTTATGGTAGGTACAAAACTGTACTTTTCTGTTTTTCTCTGTGAAAACTTTTTTCTGATTAGTGCTCATTGTGTTTAAAGAGTCTAAACCCTCGGGGTTTAAAAAATGCGACTCACGTTGCCAAAAAATGGCCATTACGGATGGGCACACGAGTTGCATTTATTGTTTAGGGGCTGTTCACCTGCAGGACTCTTGCTCGATATGTCATGCTTTCAGTTCCAGAGTCCTGCAGGAAAGAAAAAATAAGCTTATTTTACATGGCCTCCTGAAGATCCCTCAAGATGCCTCATCTCAGAGTCCTCAGCCAGCGAAAGTGTCCAAGAAACACTCCAAGCCATTGGTTCCGAGCTTGGAACAGACAAAAATTACTGAGAAGCCTTCGGCTCTGTCAGACCCCAGAATTGGCTCCGACAAAGCTAAGTCTCCAGTGGCTCCATCTGTGTCCTCGGAGCCAGTCCAGATCCATAAGAGATCAAGGTCTTCCTCTTTGGAATGGGTACACTCCGCTCCGCAATCTCCTCTGCTGCAACCTGGTGCGGACAGTCATTGGTCCTCTTCACACTCCTCTCTGTCCTCCAGACTTTTGAATTATGATGTGGAGAGAGTGGTCAACAGGCTCCTCAAGTCACAGGCACTTGCTAAATTACTCTCAAGCCCAGCCCTTAAGGATTTGGCTCCTTCGGCCCTCCCAGCTTCTCCATCAATTCCTCCTCTGACTCTCTTGAGCTTGGAGCCGGAGTGCATGGAGTTCATGGTGGTTGAACCATCGGCTCCGGTTTCTTCTCCCTTATTGGTTCTGATGACCACTTCGATCTCCTCGATGTCTCAGTCCGTCGAGGGGTCTGGGCACTGAAGCTCTCTTGCTGGCTCTGAGAGGGGAAGTGGTATCGGACCCTTGTCCGACCCCGAGCTCCTACATCAGCCTCGGAGCCTTCGCTCACAGTTCAAAGGAGATCCCCGGGGTCTTCGGAGCCGGAGGCTCATTTGACTTGGGACCGTGGCACCCTCAAGATGATGAGGAGTGTGCTGTCTCCCGAGACTGCTCCACCCTCTGCTCCATTGGCTCCTTCTCCCTCGGTGCCTGTGCCTGCCTTTGTCCCTCCTCCTGCCAAGCGTAGGGAAACTGGAGTTGCAAACAGGCCAGCATCCCAGCTTGCGACCTTGACCGCTGTGGTAAACTCCTCAATGAGACTCGTTTCTTATGCAGTAGATGGAGCGAGGAGGGCAGCAGGTACTGGAGTAGCTTTACGCAGACACTCCTGGATGCGCCTTTGTCAATTTGCGGAACCCTTTAAGTCTTCATTTACCAACACCCCCTTTGATGGCTCATCCTTCAGGTAAAAGAGACTCTTACCAGGTATGAACAGGATGGCAAGGCTCTCTCTGCCGTAGGGGTCCATTTTTCCACTCCATCTAGACCCTATCCTGAGGGTCAAAAATGTGGTTCCGAAAATTCCAGGGAACTTCGCCTGACACACATGGTGACTTTCCCCCAGGGGCAGAGAGGGAAACAACAATGGAAGACGCCACCCTCGTGGCAGAGGGGTCCACAACAGCAGGGCGACCAAGATACTTTCTCTGCTAGACCCTTCCAGCACTCCTGAAGGGAGGCCCGACTGTCCACCTCTGGAGGCAGTTGGGAGCAGACTATCACTGTACCCAGCAGCCTGGCAATCTATCACAAGAGAAACATGGGTACTGTCGATACTATCCAGGGGTTACAAAATTCCCTTTTCTCAGTCCTCCTCAAAAGACAAACGTTCTATCACATATGTTCCACCCAGTTTTCGGGATCATGCAATCCTAGAGGTTCAAAGATTGCTAGAAAAAAGAGCAATCCAGAAAGTCCCTGCAAACCAAATTGGATCCGGAACTTACTCAAGGTTCTTTTTGGTTCCAGAAAAGGGAGGGGACTGGAGACCAATCTTGGATTTCAGCAAGCTAAACCAATCGGTAAAAAAGACAATGTTCTGGATGGTGACACTGCAGTCCTTTCTTCCCTTCTTGGGTCAAGACAATTGGATGTGCTCCATAGATCTCCAGGATGCGTATTACCACATAAAAATGGACAGGCAATCCAGGAGATTCCTACGCTTCCAACTGGGAGCCAGTCATTATCAGTTCAGGGCCCTGACCTTTGGTCTCACCATAACCCCAGGGTGTTTACCAAGTGTATGGCAGTGGTCACGGCTCACCTGAGGCACCTAGGATTCCAGTTGTTTCCATATCTAGATGACTGGCTTCTCACTGCTACCACTGAGCATCAGCTAATCAAGGCCCAGGACTACAGGACTACACAATCCAAACTTGTTCCCAGTTGGGCATCACAATAAACTATGAAAAATGTGCCTTGTTGCCTTGTCAGTCTATTACCTTTATAGGGGCAGACTTGGATACAAGATGCATGATAGCAAAACTGCCTCTAGATAGGGTGTCAACCATTCGTCAACAAGTTTCTTTTTTCATAAACAAGACAAGAGTTCAGGCAAGACAAGTCTTACAATTACTGGGCTCAATGGCTACAGCTATTACGCTAGTTCCTGTAGCATGTTTCCACATGCGGATTCTACAGTGGCTTCTTTTTGCTCAGTGCTCTTTCCAGGAATTGCCAATATCACACATTATCTTGATCACGGAATCTTGCAAAAAGGACCTACTATGGTGGCTGGTCTCCCTCCAGGTGACTCTGGGCAGACCCTTTCTAGACCCGCATCTGGTAGCCACAGTGACCACGGATGCTTCCCAGATAGGGTGGGGGTGGTCATTATCTGGGACGGACTGTCCAAGGAATGTGGCAACCTCACGAGTACCATTTGCACATCAGTGTTCTAGAGATGAGAGAGGTGCTTCTGGTGTTGCAAGCACTTCAAGACTCTCTACCTACAAGGACCATTGCAATCCAGACAGACAATATGTCAGTGGTATGGTACATCAACAAGCAGGGCGGAACCAGATCTTGCCCCTTGTGTCGGGAGGCACTTTGAATATGTGCGATGTCTTCCCAATGTTTTCTGATTGCAGTGCACATTCCCAGAAAATCCAATGTGATAGCGGACAGGCTCAGCAAGGCGATCCTCATGCCTCACAAGTAGTCCCTGAAGCAAGACATTGCGGACTTGATTTTCTGCAAATGGGGCCAGCCACGCTGTGATCTTTTTGCCACTCCCCTAAACAACAAATGCAGCAGCTACTTCGCCCTAGTTCACCCTCTGGGACAGTCACCTAGGGATGCACTTGTTCACGATTGGCCTCCGGGACTACTATATGCTTTTCCACCCTTCCCTCTCATTCCAAAGGTAAGGTACTTCAGAAAGCAAAATTGTTGGGTTGCAAACTCATCCTCATTGCTCCTTACTAGCCTCGTCAGATATAGTTTCTGTTTCTTCACCATCACCTTCAACTGGAGCCCTGGATACTGGACACAGTTTCGGACCTCCTGACACATTAGTCAGGCGGGCTTCACCCATCCCTTCAAACTCTCAAGCTGACTGCTTGGTTACTCCACTTCCAGTCTTAGCTAGGCTCCCAAACATTTCCCCTGCTGTACAACACATACTAGTGTCCTCCCACAAGCCCACTACTAGGAAGATTTACACTAGCAAATGGAAGAGGTTCTCTTACTGGGCCAAAAGTAATAATATTGATCCTTTTATGGCTCCTGTTCACATGATTCTTGACATTCTGGCTGAAACCTTCGAAAAGGGGCAGCTGCAGCTACTATTAGGGTCCAACTGGCTGCCATCTCCAATTTTCATGTAGGAGACTTGGTTTCGAACTTTATGTCCCATAATTTGTGCAGAGCATTCTTACGAGGTGCAACACTTTCACAGCCCCCGGTAAGAGAAACCCCCCCGAGACCTAAACTTGGTTTTAGCTTAAGTGGTTTGCCCCCGTTTGAACCAGCAGCATCTTGCCCATTAAAGTTTCTTTCTTGGAAAACTGTCTTCTTGGTTGCTATAACCTCAGCTAGATGGGTTTCTGAATTACATGCTTTGTCAATTTGCACGCTGTATCTCATTTTTCACAAAGATAGTCTCTCTAAGGACCAATCCTTCTTTCTTGCCAAAAGTTTGTTTTGAGTATAACTTAAATCAGTCCATTGAGCTTCCTGTGTTCTTCCCCAATTATGGCAACAAGGCCAGCGTATAGATTACACTAAATGGATGTTCATAGACAATTACATTTTTATTTACACAGGACCAAAGACCTCAGAAAATCAGGCCAATTGTTCATATCCTTTGCTGACAATAAGCAAGGTTATCCAGTTTCTAAAGTGACTTCATCAAAACTGCTGTTAGACACAATCACTTATTCATATTTTTTGCGTAAAAAGACTCTTCCAGGAAGGCCCAGAGGACATTCAACCAGGGCGTTAGTCACCTCTGTATGCCAAGCTAAATTGCCTTTAGATTCAATATGTGCAGCAGCAAGATTGGCAAATCTTCATATCTTTGTCCCATTACAAAGTGGATGTGGTCTCCCGGAATAGGGCATACTTTGGTTCCACGGTCCTGAAGAGTTTGCTCTAGTGAGCCACCTGAGAACCAGGTGCTGGGAACGTGGTCCCAACCAGCAAGAACGAAGGTGAGATGGAACAACATAACATAAAGAAGTTATGTACCTACCATAATGTTCCATGTTTGTTGTCCTTCATCTCATCTTCCTTCTTGCGTTCCCCCCTTCCTGGAGGTTCGAGAGGAGTTCTTTATTGGTTACACTGACTGAGTTTCCTTCTGACATACCAGGTTGGTTAACCATACTTTGTCCTTTCTTCTTTCCTTCCTACCCTGGTGTAAGAGCTTAGTAAAAAGTTGTTTTTCTTATTACATATGTTTAGTGTGGGCTATTACAGACAAGATTTGGGTAGCTGCCGCTAGGCATGTTGGGATAAGGGGTAGCCTGGAGCCAGTAAAAGCTCTCGAGCTATTGAATATCGGCTGAGTCGGTGCTGAGGATTGGCTACGAACCCAACCAGCAAGAAGGAAGGCGAGATGAAGGACAACAAACATGGAACGTTATAGAAGGCACATAATTTCTTTTTTAACACTATAAATTAAGTCCGGTACATTGTCAGGTCCCATAGAGGAAATATTTTTGGTCTTGTTTAGCACTTTCAGTAAATGAGCTTTGCAGATAAATTGGGAGAGTAAGGAATTCAGATATTTCAGAGCTTTGACCGGAAGTTTCTAGGTAAATTTACTAGATTTGTTTGCAAGGAAATTGGCATTGCCAAAGACGGCATTATGAATAAGTTCTGAGCAATACAGCATATTGTTTTTTAATTTTCCAACATAGCTAAAGAAGGTGGGTGACCTTTGGGTAGAGTATCAAAGAAATGAAAAGCAAGTGATGGTAAGTTTTTTATAGTGAGTGATTTCCCTGTAAGTTTGTGGGCCTCTTAACAAAAGCTATGCACTGTCACCAATTACATTTCATCTGAATGCTTCGAGTTTTGTTAGCGCTGGAAGAACAGGCTGAGGGGGATGTGACCGAACATCTTTTGCTGGTTTGCCCTTCCCAGGATGAGGGAATTGGCTGAATTACAGCAGTAAAAAAATCACCAGGTGCAGGTATACAGATTCTTCCAAGGCAGCAAAAACAATCAGTGGTAAAAAAAAACATGTAAAGAAATCCAAGAGCACAGCTTAAAACAACAAAACTTTAATTGTACAAGTAGGTTCATAGGTAGGTACTAGGCTGTCGGCCCGAGGGCCTACGTAAGCCTAGCCAACAAGGTGCCCTGGCTTACGCCACCAAAGAAAGTTATTTTCCTGTACCACTGTCGAGCAGAGACACAAAAGTGATTCCCGGGGTGTATTTCCTATTTCCCATCCGCTCAAGATTTTTCTTGAAGAGTCCTAATGAAGAACTTTGCTTGACATAGATGGGTAGCCAGTTCCAGAGTATGGGAAGTCTCTGGGACAGGAATCTATCCCTCCAGCATGTCCTGTTTATTGTGGTGACAAGGTTTTGGTCTCTAGAGCGTGTAGCTCGGAGGGATTGGGATTTCTTTAGGTGTAGCATGTCCAACAGCTGTGGGATTGACATAGCTTTATATGTTAGGCAGAGATCACCTTGGAGTAGGCAATTTGCTATGGAGTAAAGCTGGAGTTTTTTGAGACGGTCAGTGTAAGGCATCTGTTTGAGGCCAGTAATCCTCTGTGTGAGGTACTTCTGTGGCCTTTCCAGCTGCTGCAAATATCTTGTGAGGTACATTCCAAAAGGGGCGTTGTACTCTATAATGGGTCTAATGAGTGTCGAGTAGAGGGGAACAATGACCTTTTTTTTTTTTCCTGGATGAGAACCCTTTTATAATGAGGTGTACAGCAACAGTTATCCCACTCCATGTAGAAGGGCTTCCTGACTACTGTGGCGATGTAACTATCAAAGGACAGACTACTGTCCACCTGAGTCCCAAGGTCTCTTATCACACATTCGGTGTTAAGTAGACTGCTGTCTATGTAGTAGTTCATGGGTACATAGTTTTAAACAAAGGGGATGACAATGCACTTTTTGGCATTGAGCTTGAGGCCATGGCTCTGACACCAGGCATCTGTCTCAGGGTGGCCCTTCTGTAGGATTTCCATATCATTTGGGGACTTGACTGTGGCTCCTAGTTTGCAGTCATCAGTGAACTTTGTTAGCCAGAGGTCTTCTGTGTTAGCCTGTACTTCAGAGAAGTAGATACCAAGCAGGAGAGGTCCCAGGACTGAAGCCTGTGGTACTCCACTTGTCACTGGTTTGAGGTCAGATTTGGAGTGTGCAACTTTTACAGTGTGGGTTCTGAAAGTGAGCCAGTTGGCAACCCATCTTGGGATGTAGGGATTTATACCAAGTTTAGTGAGTTTAGCTATAATTCCAGAATGGGGGATGGTATCAAAAGCCGTGGCGAGGTCAAGATAGGTTGTGTGAACCACCTTACCCTCATCTACAGCTTTGGTGACTGCCTCAAAGAAGTCGATCAGGTTCAGGAGGCATGATCTGCCTTTTACAAACCCAAACTGGGTGGGGATCCAGAGTTTGGAGGTTACCAATGTCTTTGTTTGAGCTCCATGATGATACGTTCCATAGCCTTACAGACCAGGCTCGTCAGGCTAATAGGGCGATAATTCCCGGGATCAGTGGTGGCTCCTCCTTTGTGGAGTGGGATAACTGTTGCTGTATGCCATTCAGTGGGCACAAAGCCTGATGTGAGGCTATGATTGAATATGGTGCTTAGCTGGGGAGCCAGTTCGTGTAAAATGCACCCTGGGATGTTGTCATGGCTGTGTTTTTGGCTTTAGAGAGTGCAGCTTTACCAGTGTAGTTGTGATTACAGGGACTCTGCATTCTTCCTGTATAGATATGGGCCCTTTAGGGGGTGAGGGGCAGTAAAGTTATCACTGAACCTATCTGCCAGGATAGGTAAGTGCTTACTTACTTGTACAATTAAGGTTTTATTTGTTTTTTAAGCCACGCTCTGGGATTTCCTTGGAATTGGCTAAATCCCATGCAGGAGCCCCATCTGAGGAAGGACCGGGATTGCAGCGCTTGCATTAGGACTCTGGAGTACCTAAGTTGTCTAACTGGAATTCGGACTGTGCAGAAGGAAGTATTCACATTGGATCCAGAGTTTCTGCCTGTACACTACACTTTTAACTACAGGGGAAGGGAGTTAAAACTCAAAATATTGACCTAGGCTGGTTGATGGCCTCATCCTCCCAGCTCTTGCCTCCCTGTTCCAGTAGTATGGTATCAGTAGGAACAAATGGGTCAGTAGAGATAGAAGAGGTTGATGATCACTGGTGGCAGAGAGTGGAGGCTAAAAATTCATTTCATCTGATGTTTACTGAGCAGTATTGGGTTAACTGGTATAACCGGCTTTAGGCACCAGTGAAGTCTGCAGTCGCTAGGGGATCCCTGGTCCTGGGGAGCCCCAACCACAGCAAGTCATCTTATTTTGATATTTTATAATATATTTGTCAAACAAGTAAAAGCTGGTACAGCAGTGTACTTAAGCCAGATGGGTAATAATAATTTTGGTTTATATCTCATATTATATCTCAGTGATGCAGCAGATAGTGTTGTCACCTCACAGCAAGAGATTCCCTGATTAGATTCTCGGCTCGGGTGACTTCTGTATGGAGTCTGCATGTCGTCCCTGTATTCACGTGGGTTGCTTCTGGGTGCTCCGGTTTCCTCCCACATTCCAAAGACATGTAGTAGGTGGATTGGGCACACTGAATTGGCCATAGGTACAAGTGTGTGGTGTGGAAGAACTACTGCCGCAGGGATAGCTACCTGGCGGTGTAAGCCTTGGCCCTAGATGATTGTCACCCTGCCTTCATGTGCAAAAATGGGAAAAAGGGTTGTGGATGGGTGGATTGGTTTATAGTAACTTTGCTTTGTTAAATAACAGCCTTCAGAATTTCATACAATTGTGTTGCCATTGACTTAACTAATCCTGTGGGTCAGCATTCTCAGCACTAAAACGATCATCCTAGCTGGCTATAGTCACCTGCAATATCCATGTCTTCAAGGAGCCCCTCAATCATTTTTGACTGTGTTGGGCCCCATAAACACTGCTCCTGGTTGGAGAAAAATGAGGAAAAAACATTTTCATTTTTCTAATTATACTTTTTATCGGAAAGAGGATTATGATAAGACACTGTTAAGATAAAACCAGTAATCACTGAAAGAACATGAGCAAGGTAAGCGCTGAAGATCAGCAGCCCAGCGTGGCTATTCTCAGTGCTTGCCTTGGATTTTAAGAAGAGCTGAAGTTTCTGATCCTCTGGGATAGTTTTTACTTTTAGGGAGTTTTATAAATACTGTAAGAACACCAGGTACTATAACTCTCAACTTCTTTGTGGAAAACTTCTGGGCAAGGCCAAATATAATAGCAGCATAAAGGCTCAAAATTGGGAACATTTATAACATATTACTCTAGTTCACTTAAAAAGTTAACAGAGTAACACCTTTTTGCATCAACATGTACTGTTTTGGACAATATGAAGTATGAAACTCTAATGTCTGGATTTATTGACCTGTAATCCTGAATGGTTTTCCAGCAAGTCAAACTTTTTTCAAGGGACAGAACAAAATTATGAAGTAAAATTAGTAACAATATGGATAGCTTATGAATGAGGTAAATACAAGTGACTTAGCCCTGTTGTTGTTTGATAACTGCTAAACAACAGTCACTGATTGGTGTGACGGTACCAGTGTTGCAAAGTATATTGCTATTTGCTGAAATCAGTGCAAATTTGTTTGTGTCTTTAACAAATACCTCCTGTTTTTATCTGTGCACATACACAAAATAAAGCCGGGCACATACTTAACTCTTCTGAGTAGCAGTAAAATGAGGTTAAGAAGTAATTACATTTCAAAAGTAAGGCATAAAATGCATCACAAAACATTCAGACATTTAGAGCTTCTAGGAGTCGCACATACACAACCCAGACTGTATAAATGGATTTTGACAAGGACTTAGTGGTGGCCTGTTCCCTCATTCTCACCCGTTCTAAAACCAGCCCTGCTCAGAGGTGTGTACCAAAGGTTACTGAAGGTTATATGGGGGACTGGGGATGGTGTGGTCATTACTATTTTAATTTTCATCCGAATCATATATATATATATATATATATATATATATATATATATATATATATATATATAAGGTCATTACGGCTTGTATTGGGGCTGTGGACAGTGTCATCATTGTTTCTTTTACTTTTCCCAATGATGGTAGTCCACTGAACACAGAAGGTGTTCTAAGAGACTTGGGAACACAGGTCAACAGCAACCTCTCTTTTGACCACAACATTGCCACTGTGGTCAGAAAGTCCTACTATGTGGCACATATCATTACTAAGGGTTTTGTATCTAGGAAGAAGGAGGTCATTGTCTCCCCCTGCTCTTCCCTCAGTAGGCCAGTCATTGAGTACGTCTCCCTCTGCTCTTCCCTCATTAGGCCAGTCATTGAGTACAATGCCCCATTTGGCATGTGCCTCACTAAACACCTGCAACAACTGGAGAGGCCGCAAAAGTACCTCACAAAGAGGATACTAGGCCTTAAACACTTGTCCTATATGGACAGACTCAAAAAACTCCAACTATTCTCTGTCTCATATCACCTACTTAGAGGCAATCTTTGCTTGACTTACAAAACCATGTCTGACCCAGCTCTGTTAGAAATTCTACATCTAAAGAAATCCCAATCCCTTGGCACCACTCACTCCTGAGACCTCAACCTCATTACCACAATCAACAGAACATGCTGGAGGGACAGCTTCATAACCCAGAGACTGCGAATGCTATGGAATAGACTTCCCATACATGTCAAACAGAGCACCTCACTGGTCTTCAAGAGAAATCTTGAGTGGATAGGAAATAGAAAATTCACCCCGGGGATCACTCCAATGGCTTTACTTGACAGAGGCACCTGGAACTAAGGCCGGGTGGCACGATGCCAGGGTAATCCTATGGGCTAGGCTTGTAAAGGCTCCAGGGCCATTAGTCTAGTACACACCTATGAACCTTAGGAGGTGTGCAGAGAAAGCTACAATAACTTGTGTAGGGGCAATGTACTATTTAGAAGCAACAAAGTGGAATACATTACTGTAATCGTTATTTTTTCACTTCTTCACAACCACACATTAGGCACGTATATAGGTGGCTGCCTTTGGGGGTGGGGGTGGGGGTGAGGACTGAGGAGGCATGCTATGTATATGTGTGTGACAGCAGTCACTTCAAATACATGACTGTAGCCATCTAAACCTCTGCTTTCACCCCAGTCTGACACCAGAAGGATGCACAGGGGAATGATTGATTTTTTTGTGTGTGGGGTATTCCCAGATAATTGTCATGAGGATACACAAATCCTATCTTGTTAGTTTATTGTGAACTACTAATTTGATATTGTTAATCCTCGTTCAGTCCTTACATGTGGATATCGATTCTGACCTCAGAACCAAGCCGGCCATCTTCCAAGCTCGCTCCAGCTACAAACTCTAGAGCTAAAAACTCTTACCCAGAATTCCCCTCTCCCTGTTACCTCAGATTACGTTTATCTCATCGCCATTCGGTTGTGTCAAGCTACTTCTCTTGAGCTAAGTACAGTATATTTCTTCATACTAAGTTCTAAGACAGCTTTTTTTTCACAAAAAAGTTATTAGATAGTTATCTCTTACCTTATTGCATTTAGCGACTCCCTTTTTTTTGAATCCTTTTCAACTCTTTTCCTCTCATTTTACTGCAAGGTGTAATTCCTTTTTTACCATCGTTGGTAAACTCCTTTTCCTTCTTACCTTCGGGTATTTCTTGCACCATTGCTGGTATTTTTCTGTTTTTTTCTTTCTTTCCTTAACAAACATAAAAAAAGGTAGCCCAAGGTTTAAAAGATGTTTAGATTGTGGACATAAATTACCTACTTCAGATGCACATTCCCTGTGTGTGCGTATTGCTTGGGTGTGCCTCATTTAACAGTTGACCTGCCTTGTGGGATTTGTAAGAATTTCTCTAACAGGACGTTAACTGAGAGGAAAAATAAATTAATATTGAAGGAGCTACTTAAATCTCCTTTTTCTGAGGCTATTTCTGGATCGGAGGCTTCAACCTCTCCAAGATCCCATTAGAAAGAGTGATGAACATAAAAAGGCCAAGTCTCTTCCTTCGTCTCCAGCTGGGGACCCTCAGGAACCAAGACCCAAGAAAGCTAAGCTTTCCAGTTCAGAGTTGACTTCGGCTCCAGCGCTTTCGGTGTCTAGACCTTCGGCGCCATCTGAGACCTCGGCACCGACTAGTGTGCCCCATACCGCATCGGTACCGAGGAGCTCCTCTGTTCAGACTCTCTCTTACCGGCACCGACTGTCCAGTCAATGCAGACTGTTATGACATCGATGGATGTTTCGACGCCCATTTCCTTTTCGGCTTTGACAACTTACCTGGCACCGACTACCCTCTCGATACCGACCATTCAGTTTTCCTTACCGATGTTTTCGGCCCAGGCCTTAGCGCCAACAACCACTTCGGTACCGACCTCATCGTCGGTGCAGACCACGCCTTCAGCACCAATGATTTTCTTGGTGCAGACACCAGTAGTTCAGTCCATTACAGCTCCGTTGTTCTCAGTGCAGACCACCTCCATGATGGGCACCGAGTTTGCTCCATCCTTGGATAGATCTGACTCTCCCTCAGCCATGTCCGTGAAATCCGCTAGAAGGCTGTCTGAACACAATGTGTTGCATCTTGTGGATCAAGTGCTTTTGGCCAGAGGTATCCCACCCCCCAGGACCTATTCTTCCTCGGGAGGTGATCACCCTTTACCAAAGACCCCTACTTATTCTTCTCCTACACTGCCTTTGAAGTCCCTTGATATAGCACAGTTTTCTCCCACTACGGTTCCCTTTGTGGACCTCACTAAGAGCCACAGTTGCCTTTGTGGCAGGAGAGTTTTGTCATGGCCCAGGATGTCAGCTGTGGCAATACATACTTTGGCATTTCACAGCCATCCAGGGACTCTGAGTCGACAGGCTGAGCCACTTAAGAGAGGGAGGATCCCTGCCCTGGGCCCCCATCCCTCTTCAGGTGGACCGGCCTTACAGCTTATGGAGAGGGCTCTGGCGTCTGTTAGCGATCCTATGCTATCACTCTCCCCGCCCTCCTCTGGACCGCAGTGTACACAAGCCACTCCTAGCAGACACCGGGCGCAAAGGGCATCAGGACATACTCCCACAGGAGACCCCTTCTGAGCTGTCTTCCCCAGCTTCTCCCTCTTAGGAAGATCATCAAAAGAGCTCGTGCAAGAGGAAGTACATGGACTCCACAGAGGAGTCCCTTACTGAAGACACAGACTTTGATGATGGGGAAGGGTCCCCTTGATCACCTTCTGAGGTATCCTTTGGTGATATCCTTGAAATCCTTAGAGAGGTGACTGGCTGCCCTCTAACACGACCTCTGAAGAGTCTGTGTTCCTGCAGGCCTTTCGTGCCTGGTCCCCTACCTCCTGGATTACTCCACCTGCTGACGAACTTGTCCGGCTTGTCGTGCAGTGTGTGTGGAAGGCTCCTGACACCGTTGAGGCCATTCCCTGGAGGCCAGATAAAATTTTGTCCCCTCCTGCTAGTGATCCCCATTGGTCCAAAGGTCTTCCTGTAGATGCTTTGGTGGTGGCAGCCGCAACTAAAATGGACCTGGTGGAAGAAGAAAGCCAGACTGTCCATCCGCCCAACAAAGAGTCCCGGGGTCTGGACAGAATAGGGAAGCATACTTTTGCATCAGCGACCTTTGCAGTCAGGTCCCTAAACTATATGGCATATTTTACCAGGCTTCAAAGAGACTTAATTTCTGAGCTCTCTGAAACTTTGGCTGGAGTTGTGTCTGAGGTCCGTGACAAAGTGGCCTCTCAGCTAGCCACCATCGAATCGATATCCAACTCCTCCATGGGCCTGATATCTCACTCATCAGAAGGAGCAGCTAGAGCGGCAGGTTCAGGCATTGTTCTGAGACGACATGCCTGGATGTGCTTGTGTAATTTCACGGAACCCTTCAAGGCTTCCTTTCCCAGTGCTCCCATAAAGCCTCGTCATTGTTCTGACCCAAGGTTAAAAGCACACTGGCCAGATGTGAACAGGACGATAAGACCCTTTCTGCTGTGGGTGTCCGTTATTCTTTCCCTCAATGGGCTTTCTCCAGAAACCAGAAGAGTGGGAAGATATGGCACAAAAAGTCTCAAGGTTCTTTCCGTGACACACAAGCCAAGTTCTCTCCTAGAGGCAGAGGGGAAACTCTCAGGGAAAACGCCACTTTCGGGGCAGAGGGGGTCCGCGTAACCAGGGTTCCAGGGATTCTTTCCCTGGCCAATCCTACCAGCGCTCCTGAAGAGCGGCCCAACTGCTTTCCTGTGGAAGTGGTTGGGGGTCGCTTCTCATTGTACCCTTCTGCCTGGCTAACCATTACCACCGATTCTTGGGTACAAAGGATAATGATCAGAGGTTATCATATCCCCTTTGACCTTTGTCCCGCTTCCCTAACAAGCTTACCCGACATTCTACCTAGTCAAAGGGAAGAAGCAGCGTTAGAGATTTCAAAGCTGCTAAGAAAAAGTCATCCAAATAGCCCCTCCAGTCCAGATAGGATCCGGATTCTACTCTAGAATATTTTTGGTGCTGAAGAAAACCAGGGACTGGAGACCAATTTTGGATCTCAGTGTATTGAACAAGTTTGTAAAAGTACAGAAATTCTGGATGGTCACAATACACTCTCTATCCTTCCGCTTGACGATTGGATGTGCTTGATAGATCTTCAAGATGCGTACTACCACGTAAAAGTGGACAGACCATCAAGAAGATTCCTCCGCTTCTGTGCGGGAGCCAGTCATTACCAGTTCAGAGTACTGCCCTTTGGACTCTCTACAGCCCCCAGAGTGTTCACAAAGTGCATGGCAGTCATCACAGCTCACTGCGACTACAAGGATTACAGGTGTTTCCATAATTAGATGACTGGCTCATCTCTGCCTCCACCAGACATCTATTGGAAGAAGCCCTGGCATACTCTCTCCTTAATGCAGAAAGGCTAGGCATAACCATAAACTGGCAAAAATCCAATCTCACCCCATCTCAGTCCACAGAATTCATAGGGGTCATCTTGAATACAAAGAACTGCAGAGCATCCATTCCAGAGCACAGAATTCTAAGGATAAAGCAGCAACTGATTCCAATCCTTTCAAGGGAGAAATCCACAGCTCATTCTGTTCTCCAGTTGTTGGGTTCCATGGCAGCCTCCATTACGATTGTCCCCCTGGCCAGGTTTCACATGAGGCTTCTACAATGGCTACTGCTCATCCAGTGGTATCCCTTTCAGTACCCTCTTTCAGTCAAGATTCGGGTAACTCACAGGTGCAAACAAGATCTAAATTGGTGGATGGCACACAATCCGTCACAATGGTCTTGCCCTTTCTTCCCCAACAGCCTAAGGCTACAGTGACCATGGGCCTCCCTGATGGGGTGGGGGGTGGGATATTTCAGGGACAGACAGCCCAAGGTACTTGGTCCGAAATGGAGGCCCATCTGCATATAAATGTTCTAGAGCTGAGGGTGGTGCTTCTGGTGTTGCAAGCATTCCATCCTCTGCTGCCTTCTGGGACTATTGCGATACAAACAGACAACATGGCGGTGGTCTGGTACAACAACAAACAAGGTGGAACCAAATCTTACCCACTCTGTTGAGAGGCCATGAGGATATGGCAATGGGCGATAGCTACCAACCGCTTTCTTCTAGCAACGCACATTACCCAGAGTTCCAACGTGATTGCAGACAGACTCAGCAGGTGTATTCTACAACCTCATGAGTGGTCCCTGAATCCCTTGATAGCGGCGGAGATTTTCAGCTGCTGGGGTCTTCCTTGCTGCGACCTCTTTGCATCCCCAACCAACTACAAATGCAGAAACTATTTTGCCCTGATTCTCCCTCCGGGCAGTCACCCAGGGACACACTAGTCCACGATTGGCCCTCAGGTCTGCTTTATGCATTTCCACCTCTCCCCTCATTCCCCAGTTTCTGAAGAAAGCCTGCCGGTTGAAGAGCAAAGTAATCCTCATAGCACCATGTTGGCCTCGTCAGATTTGGTTTCCCTTCCTTTGGCCTCACCTGCTAGATCAACCGTGGATTCTCTATCCAACCCCAGGGTTGAGCTCCCATCCGCAGAATCTGATTTACCCCAACATGAGCAGCCTGAAGCTCACAGCTTGGCTCCTCCAATTCCTTTGATTGCCAGGCAGACTGAACTTTCTTTGCCAGTACGTGACATTCTTATTGCATCTTATAAGTCTTCCACCAGAATTACATATCTCAGCAAGTGGAAAAGATTTGCTTTTAGGCTGAAAGAAAAACAAGTAGATCCTTTTTCAGCAGCAGTGTCGATAGTACTGGAATATCTGTCTACCCTATTTCAGTCCAGTCTGTCTGCCTCTACCATTAGAGTTCATTTGGCTGGAATATCTAATTTTCATGATGGTGTCCAAGACTCTTCTCTTATGTCACACAAATTATGCAAGACTTTCATAAAAGGCGTGAATCATCTAAGACCCCCTTTTAGAGAACCTACTCAACCGTGGGACCTGTCATTAGTCCTACAAACTTTGACAATGCCACCTTTCAAACCAGATTCTTGCATTCTCAAATATTTGTCATGGAAAACCTTGTTTTTGGTCGCCATTACTTCTGCCAGATGTACCTCTGAGCTCCAAACCTTCAAGAGACCATATTTGATTTTTCATAGAGATAGTGTCATTGAGAACTAATCCTTCCTTTCTGCCAAAAGTGATTTGTCCGTTAATTAAAAACCATGGAATTGCCAGTTTTCTTCCCCAATCATTCAAACAGAGGAGAGTATTGCCTACATATCCTAGATATTCACAGGCAAATTCGCTTTTACTTGAACAGGACTAAGGCTCCTAGTAAATCAGACCAGTTATTTTTGGCCTATTCTGGACCTATATTAGGATGTGCTGTTGCTAAGGTCACATTGGCTAAATGGTTAAAAGACTGTGTAACCTTCATTTATAGAAAATGTAATATTCCATTACCTACTACCATAAAGGCTCATTCTACAAGGTCGGTGGCAACTTCTGCTGCCTTCCATGCCAGAGCCTCTTTACATGACATTTGTGTGCAACTTGGGCTACTCCTCATGCCTTCATCAATCATTACAAATTGGATTTGGCCCCAGGGGAAGAGCATCTTTTGGTTCTGTGGTGCTCCAGAATGTCCTTCCATGAGAGCCTCCCAGGAATAAAGTTAGCTTGGGACTCTGTCCCACATGTAAGGACTGAACGAGGATTAACAATATCAGATAAAGAAGTTATGTCTTACCATAACATTCCATCTGTATTGTTGATCCTCGTTCAGTCATTACAACCCTCCCTCCTTCCCCCTCCTGTGGCTTCTAGTGGATCTCACCATCCGGTTCTGTTAGGTCATTTGACCAGAGGTAGCCTCTACCCTCTTTTGACTTGCAAACTCAATCTGAGGTAACGGGGAGAGGGGGATTCTGGGTAAGAGTTTTTTAGCTCGAGAGTTTGTAGCTGGCGTGAGCTTGGAAGATGGCTGGCTTGGTTCCGAGGTCTGAACCGATACCCACATGTGAGGACTGAACGAGGATCAACAATACAGATGGAACGTTATGGTAAGACATAACTTCTTTTTTTGTCAGTTTTGAACATTAAGGATTGGGCACACCTTGTGTCTTCCTTGAAATCCTGATGTTGTTAGTGCAGGCTAGGCATTGCATTAAAAGATTGGGAAAATGCTCTTAAATGCATGTCCAGACATCTATAACCCTATGTCTTCTGGGGGGGTCCTGGCTTAATGGAGTTATTATGGTGCTGCCTTTGTCAGGAATGGTGTAAAACTAAAGTTGGACAGCAACACCAAATTTCTTCACTTACTCATAATTTCTGTTCATCATGCCATCATTACATGAAAAGGATGTCTAAAAAAAATTAAATACACTTCAGAGTATATAGAAAGTCATGGCTTCTTGAAAAGCTCAAGAGTAAGGCAAAATGTGAGAAAAGGAAGAAAAATGTAATTTGCATGATGTGTGGAAGCTCAGGATGGTGAAATCAGAGAGGAGCACTGGAGGGTGTGGGTGAGTGTGAGAGAGTGAGGGTGTGTGGGTGGGAGTGCGTGAGTGCGAGTGGGGGAGTGTGTGTGTGTGAGTGGGGGAGTGTGTGTGTGTGAGTGGGGGAGTGTGTGTGTGAGTGCTGGGGAGTGTGTGTGTGTGTGTGTGTGTGTGTGTGTGTGTGTGGGAGAGTGTGTGTGTGGGAGAGTGTGTGTGTGGGAGAGTGTGTGTGTGGGAGAGTGTGTGTGTGTGGGAGAGTGTGTGTGTGTGGGAGTGTGTGTGTGTGGGAGAGTGTGTGTGTGTGGGAGAGTGTGTGTGTGTGGGAGGGTGTGTGTGTGTGGGAGGGTGTGTGTGTGTGTGGGAGGGTGTGTGGGTGGGTGGGTGTGTGTGTGTGGGAGGGAGGGTGTGGGTGTGTGTGTGTGTGTGGGAGGGTGTGTGTGTGGGTGTGTGGGTGTTGTGTGTGGGTGTTGTGTGTGGGTGTGTGTTATGGGGGATGAAACAGTAGGCAGTGCCTAGGGTTCAATTTCACCTAAGTCTATTCTTGCACATAGAGTTGCTGTAATGTAGCATAGTTGTAACTAAATGCCAGTAACTGTGAATGTTCCTCGGCGAGATGGGTGAACTTGGTACACAAGCCCACGTTAATGTAAAGAGTATTGTAACTACACTTCAGTGTGTGCAAACTACTCCTAGCAGCATGAACTAACTAAAATGTTCCATAGGAGGGATGACAGTGACAGAGTGAAACTTAAACTTGACATTTGCTTGGTTCTCCCAAAATGCTAACACCGACCCTGTTAATTGGCTTGATGTGATAAACTTGACTATGTATATTGTGCCGCCTATATTTTTTTTTTTTAAACTTGGCATACAGCTTATCACGGACTGTCGCTAACCCTACATTGTTGACATTTGTTGCTGTCATTTGAAGTACCATCTGCATCAAAATGTTAGATGTGTGATGGTCTTTATGATTGATTTTCTTCCTACTGAGCAAAGTAGTAGTACAGTATTTCAATCAGCTGATGTAAATGTTTGTTGATTTTTTTTGCATGTTTTATATATAAAGCATGTAAATGATGTAGCCAGCCAGCATTTATAATAAAAACTATAAAGTTTTGAAAAAAAGTCATTTTGTTAGTGTTTGTCATGATGAAAAATATCATTGGAAATTATAGCAGAACTTATTTTATGAGTAGTTTTAATTGTGTACAGTTGTGTAATGAAACAGATATATCAGAATGATTGTCAAAATGAACCCAAGACACCAGAAAGTAAAGCTGTTCATTGTCTAATGCTTAGCTAGTTGATCTGTTTGTAAAATAAAATGAACAAGCATTATGGTGATTTGAACAGTGAATGGTTATCTACACATTGTCGACAAAAAGCCACCAGTTCCAGAAGTCGCATTATAATTCACAAAATTAACCATGTGTGTAGAATGCACAGTGTAGGTTCATAGAAGAAAACCAGGTCAACACAAGCTCTGTCCTTGCTGTGATTTACTGCATGACAGTTGACGGATTAATTTTATAATTCCTTAGAGTACTGTTCCATTTGTTGTGTAGTGTTGTTTCCAAACATTGCTAGATTCTTTGATGATTCTGTTGCAATATTTTTCCCACTGTATTTTGAGAATAAATCAACTTGTTTGTGAGCACTTTGGGCATTTGAGTTTAATGGTGATGATGTAAGATGTGCATGTTCCCCCTTCACTTTTAGATTTTAAATGCTTATCTTAAGTTCCTGCTGTTAACTTCATTTTGCCGATCTTCCTCATCATATAGCTGTGTGTGTGTGTGGGGGGGGTTGTCAACAAGTGTCAGAATGGGGACATGTTTGCAGATTGGCTTCCTTTGCTACAATGAGATGTTGGGGTACTGGGGCCTGCTGCATGGGTGGGTAGAGACATCAACTTTAAGATTTCTCATACATACATGTATTTTACATTACCCTGGTATTTTTAATAGAAGCTGATAAAGAAAGGCCGCCAGGCATATCTCTCAACCTCTTTGAGAGAGAGAAATCTGGAGAAAGACATAAATAAAAGTGGGACAGAGGCATAAAACTAGGGACATTTTTTAATATTGCTCGTACAAACTTAGAAAGTTGGTAGAATAACATGTTTTGCGTTAGCATGAATTTTCTGAAGGGTCTGCAACTCAAATGTCTGTCATTATTTTCTAATTTCAGTCTTTAATGATTTGCCACATATTTGCCAGAAAGCCGCAATTTTATGAAAAACGGACCAAAAATATGAGGCAAAAATCTGGACATTCTGTGAAAATCTGCACAGTTGTGAGGTAGGCTGCCAGGTGATTAAATGTTGCATCCTTTACTGCTGTAACTAGTTCTTCAGTATGGGTGTAGAGTGATGGTACTCTTTGCAGTATGCGATGAAGATTGCTTGGTACTCTGTTAACATCTCCTGCACACAAATGCTGATATATGTCGTACATTCCAGTTATAGAGAACCTATTTTGATATCATAGGTCCTCAAGGAACATGCTGTGCAGATAGAGGGACTGGATGCTATTCTTTAAACACCAGTATTCCTTTTTTCCATTTATGCAGAAGTCAAAATCTGAATCTTAGCAGTGCGTTCGATTCCTTCAGTTCATATGTCCTGTTTTTTTTTTAAATGTACTTTCATGTTCTCACTGCTGTCACAAGACAAGCTGAAGACTTCATTTTGAGGTGCGCAATAAATGACGTGAGTACACAACAAAATATGATTCACCAATGACTCGACAGGTTAACGTCAAGAGTATTCTAATAAATTTGTACATTTATAAGAGCAATATTTAAACTCTGTCCCTAGTTTTAGGCCTTTGTCCCCAATTATTTTAGGCTTTGTCCAAACATTTTGCGCTAAGACACTGGGGAAGCATGCTTTGTAACAGGTAATTTAATTAAAATCTAGAAATGCAGCTGGTTTTGGAGCAATATGTATTATTCTTATTTCCCCATATATGCCATGTCCATTGTCCCAACATATTACTTGAGCCTCATGGGTCCAGTAGCTTTCTGTTTCAGAAGTTTGTTGAGCAGCTAGTTTTACAACAGTTGTCAATGCTGTTTAGAATAGGGAATTGTGTAATGCCTTCATAAGGTGCAGAGGGTCTCTTATTTAAATTCTTCCCTGATCATCGTTACCATTGAAAATTTCTCATTTATTTATTTTGTTTATTTAACATTTGTTTACCAGGATGGTCTGACTGAACAACAGTGTCCATTTTCAGTGGAGGCACGAGGAGAAATGCTCCAGCAAAGTCCATTTTTACTAATACATGTCAAGTACAGCAAATAAAATGTTTACTATACAGTTTATATGCAAGGGAGCCCGCAGGATTTTTTGCAGGGGGGTGCAAACCCAGAGCCCCACCCACATAGATCACCCCACCCCCTGCCAACACAGCCCCGCCCAAGTCCACCCACCCCAAGCCCCGCCCACACAGCCATTCCAGTGTCCCATTACTTGGCTATTTCTCCCCATTTACTGTAGACACTGTTCAAATCTGTGTGCATACTGTTTTATGCTTTAGTTCTACAATGATTACAGGCAGTTGGATTTAATTTACAACTTTTATTTCAAACATTATAGCCCAAACACTGAGACATTTACTAAACCTAAACAAAGCAATAGTCTTACAATGAAAACAGACTTGGCATTAAAGCTTCTCTACTTTTGAAACTCGCATTCAATGAAACAGCATTGAAACCCACATTCAAAGAAAATGCATCTGGCCAGTGGCAGGTTATTTACCTTTGAACTGTTTTCAAGCAATAGGCTCCTTGCACACCGTTAGGGCCATGCAAAAGTTATTTGATTTACCTGATTGTATTAATTATAATATATAATTGAATTATATCCCTTGTATTATACAGCAGCACTTGTTTGAGTGACTCTGCTGAAGTAAAAGTAATCTGAATAATTCCACATTAAAGATATCTGAAACTAATGAAGATGTTGTTGCTAGAAAACAACTGTATATTTCAGTGTTTCATCTACAAATTCAGTGCCTGCTGACGTCAAAGAATAAATTGCCTATGTTAAATTAAAAAAATGGTAAGCTGGTATATTGCAATAGAAAATGGATGACAAGCTGAAAAACAGGTTCATAGTTATTAGGCATCTCATCCAAAGGAGGACATCCTGAGGACTGCAGCATACAAATGTATATGCTGTAGGAATAAAACCTCAAGCCTTTACATTAAGATGCAAGTATTCTACTTGTGGTGCTACTAACATAGCTTTAAAATTTTATACCACAATAGAGATACCATTTGCTAAACAAAACAGTTGCACATTGTAAATAGACTTGGCATGAGCAGCAGTGAACTTAGCTTCCCTTAAAACTCACAGTTCCTTGAAAATGCACTTGAAAATTCCACCTGTTAACTCTAACTTGGGCATTTCACTTTCTCTCTCTCTCAAAAACGTACCGCACACCTCAAGGACTCAACCTTAGTGCAAGAAATCTGGACAAAGCCTAAAATAAATAGGGACAGATTATAAATATGGCTCTCGGAAACTTAGAAAATTGCAAGAGTAACAGGATTTGTGTTAGTATGCATTTTTCTAAATGACATGACATCTAAAACTGAAATGTCTCATTTAGCAACTTCAATCCTTTTTAGGAGGAATATGGGGCAAAAATCTGGACAGCTGAGGGGTATGCTACCTCCCTCTTATACACACACCAAATAATTCTGGTCAGACTTGAATTAGTTCTGGGAAGGTTGCACTGAACGGCACCGTGCTTGAGCTGAAGTGGGTGAAATCCTGGTAGCCAGTGATAACTGATCTGCAGCTCAGCAATGTGGAGCATTAAAGCATTTTTAGCAGAGCATTGTTTCATCACTACCTATTGTGTTTGCACATAAGCTGTAGTTATTTTAAACATTTGCCTTTTTTGATTACTGCAGAGTACATTTACCCACGAGAGCTATTGTGTTTTGACTTCAGTGTGGAGCTAGTTGTTGCAGGGCTTGGCTTTTAAGTAAGGTAGCAATGCTTATTTACCATATACCATTAAATCCATCCTGACCCAACTACAAGTGTACTAACACACAGACACTGCTATAAGACACTAGTCTGCAATAAAATGTAATGAGCTTCTGAAAATACTGTAATCTTGTCCTTTTATTACAATGAATATAAAATACTTCGAAATAAGGTAAAAAAGCTCATAATCTTCGACTGACAAAACTACTTTTCCACACTTCAAAACAATAATAAAATCAAACCCTCAGAAATTTTGGAAAGGTATCTCTACTCTACTTAACCCCAGCAAACCAGATACCCCTACCCTAGACCCAAACGCTCCTGACCAAGACTTGGCTACCCAATTTAACTCTTTTCATTGAATCCATTTCCAAATTAACGTCATCTTTCTCTAACACCACTACATTCTCCAAAACTCCCTTACCATCCCCAACCATCTCCCTACCCTACTGCTACTACTTCCTCATTCCCATCTACTAACTCCCATCCCTCCACTCCTCCTACTCCTACTACTTCATCAGCTTCATTTGCCCCTAATTCTCCCTCTTCACACTCCTTTTTTCTCATTTAAACCTATACCCACTTCTACTATAAAGAAATTCCTTATGAAACTGAAGCCATGCACCAATGCTCCTGATAACATCCCTTCTTACTTTCTTAGCAAAGCTGCTGAAGCAATCACTTACCCTATTAGCATTTTAATCAACCGCTCTATCCAAGAATGTATAGTACCCCAAGTCATACCTCTACATAAAAGGTGGCAACAACAACAATGTTACTAATTTCCGCCCCACCGCTATTCTGTCCCCCATCTCTAAACTCCTAGAAAAGTGTATCCAACTACAACTCATTCCACATTTCTTAGATAATCACCTACTAACTCCAACACAACACGGATTCAGACCAAATCATAGCACTATGACCGCCCTCCTCTCCTTCCTTGAAATTGAAAATAAAGCCCGAGACTCTGGCCAAATTGTTTCTACCCTACTACTCGACCTCTCCAAGGCCTTCGACACTATCTCCCACAGCCTGCTATTAACTAAACTCTCAAAACTTAACTTATCTCCCTCCTCTTTGAACTGGTTCTCCAGCTACTTATCTAACAGATCTCAAGCAGTCAAATGGAAAAAGGCCACCTCCTCATTTCTAAATACTCCTACTGGGGTACCCCAGGGCTCTATACTGAGTCCCCTTCTCTTCAATATATTTATAAATGATTTCCGCAACTCTATCCCATTCTCAGACATCATCCAATATGCCAATGATTCTGCTATTATCTGCGCTGCCACCTCTATCCCCTCACTCCTAAAACTGACTCAAGATGCTTTTACAACAACTGAGCAATGGATGAAAAGGAATCACCTAGCACTCAATGCCTCTAAAACCAAATTAATGTTATTCACCCCCTCTAAGGCAACTTCTTTCAATATAAACACATTCCACATCTCTAGACAAAATAATCTACCCCTGGAACTGGTGTCCGAGACCAAGTTACTTGAGGTCCAAATTGATAACCAGCTCAAATTCAACTCCCACCTACAGTTAAATATCAAGAAAACCCATCAAAAACTAGGTATGCTTTATTGACAAAATCATTACCTTACACATGCTACCAAAATCACCCTCTCTACCTCATTTCTTATCCCCTCCCTTCTCTATGGAGCTCCACTCCTAACTAATCTATAGACCTCTCTAAAAACACAACTTTCCTCTTGCTACAACAAAATTGCCAAGTTCACTACCAACCACAAGTCCTCCACCCACCACTGTTCCTCTCCAAAAACTAAAAATGGCTAGAGCTACCCAGTTATCTCACATATACTCAACTAAATCTTGCACATAAGCTCATTTTCAACCCCTCCCTTTGTCCCTCCCTTTCATCAGCCTTTAAAATGCACCTTCCTGCTAGAGTATTAAGGTCCAACAATCAAAATCTATTAGAAGTATATAAACCAACTCATCCCCCAAGCAAAAATCTTCTGTCTTATGGCCTTGCATGCCTTTGGAACTATGGCCTTGCATGCCTTTGGAACTATGGCCTTGCATGCCTTTGGAACTCCCTACCACCTTCCATTCGCACCACCCCCAACCATTTTATATTTAAAAGATCTCTTCACTCACATCTAGTATCCCAGTGGGAATGCTCTTGCTCCCACCCCACATTAACTAACACTTGCAAACTCCATCTTCTTTCTTCCTCTGTTTCCTCCTGCAACTTTCCTAATTACCCACCCTAACTCATACATATTATTATTCCTACAATAATCGGAAAGAATATACTAGGCCACACTTCCTAAGTATTGCATCCCTAATACGTTATTGCTTCTCAGTACTTTTGTGCATTGCTTCCCAATATGTTATTATTCCTCAATATTGTCATGAAATGCTTCCAAATATGTTGTTATTTCTCAGTGCTTTTGTGCTAAATTTCCCTTTAGTCTGTATTACCTATTAATTTCATCACTAGATTGTACTCGCTCTAGTTTTTGTTGTATTATTTGCAAATTGTTATTTCTTGTATGATTAACTTCTGTGTAATTGTATAATTTGTATATCTATTAATAACCTACTTAGTTTTGGAGCTTTTCTCCCCAGGACTCCATTGAAAACGGGTTCATTTGGCCCAATGGACTATCCTGGCAAACCAACTGCAAATAAAATAAATAAATAAAATACTGTCATATGTATTTCAATACCCAAGGCTTATACATTATCTAGTCATGTAAATATTCTCTGCATGGCAACAACGAAAAGGCTTTCAATGCTGGTAATTCTTTAACAATATACTTACTAAAGCTTACTTACATCTTACAATGTCCGACAAGCTTACTTGCATCTTACAATCTCCGACAAGCTTGCCTGATGTTCATTAAACCATGGCTACTTAAACAGAGCAACAGGGCACTGTGACAGCATACAGTTCCAGAATAAGAAGCATAAGTCAACAGTACAAAAATCTGATAGAAAACCAGAACATTTTGCAAAATCAAGGACAGATGAAAAGCCATGGTCGTATTTGTGATCTACTTTGGATGGGGGAATACTCTGCACACTTACACTGCATAACTGCTCCTTGCCTTCCATGGACACATCCAGAGCCACTACAATGGGGAGTGGGGTGCAATAAGTACGTCACAATTTGAAATGTTTCTGGCTGACAGTGATGGATCTGACACTCATACCTCTCAACTTCAGAGCAAGAAATCTGGACAAAGCCATACATAGAACTAGAAGTGGGACACAAGCCCAAAAATAAGGCCAATTTTTAAATATTGCTCTTATAACTTAAATAGAACAGGTAGATCTTGCATTAGTACAAATTTTCTGAAGGGTATGAAATCTGAAACTCAAATGTCTGCCATTATTTTCTAACTTCAATCTTTAATGACTTGCCACTAATTTGCCAGAAAACCGCAATTTTATGAAAAACGGACCAAAATGTGATGCAAAAATACCGGTCAAAAAAGGGACACCTTTTTAATATTAACAGTTAACTTGAAGCAGCTAACAAAATAAGAGCATCCACATGCATTTCTGAAATAAAGGTAATCTATAAGTGATCATTACAGTTATATATAATTGTAAACCCTCCACATTTTCTTCCAAAATTGCCATTTTGGAGGAGGGATTATTAGGGGAGAGCAACATTTTGAGCCAGAATTGGGGACAATTGAGATGTTTGTATATTCCTAATCTACAAAGTGATTTGCACGTACCTCTCAACTTCTTAATGCAGGAAATCTGAACAAGGCCAAAAATATTGGGGAACATACAAACACTACTAAAAATTGCTCTTGTATAAACTTAAAGACAGTCTTGCATTAGCATGCATTTTTCTGAAGGTTATGACATCTGAAGCTCAATGTCTGTCATTTAATGGCTTCATTCCTAAATGATTTGCTAGAAAACCACAAATTTGAGGAACAAACCAAAAATAAGCAGCAAATATCTATTCATTCTGCAAAGATATGGACAACTGAGAGGTATAGTTCAACCGGGGCTGTCTGGGCTTGCTACCCCCCCTCACAAAATCATGGTCAAATGGAGCCTCCCCCCCCTGCAGCCATTCCAATGTCCCATTCCTTGGTTATTTTGCCCCATTTATCATAAACACTAATGTGCATACTGCTTTACTTCTGCGATGATTTAGGATTTCATTTGAAAGTTTTATTTTGCATTTTACAGCACAAACCCTAATACATATCTGTTAAAGCAGTCTCACAATGAAAATAGACTAGCATTAAAACTTCTCTGCTCTTGAAACTCGCATGCATTGAAACAGCACTGAAACCCACTTTCAGAGAAAATACATTTTGCCAATGGCAAATATTAACTCTGGGCTGTCTTCAAAATCGAACATAACATACACGTGCTCTTTGATACACCTTCCTGACTGTATTACATTATATTCCTTGTACAATACAGTACAGTTAGAGGGCATTTTAAATTTATTGTTTTGAACATTTTTCCAGTAAACAATGAAACAAAAAGCATCCACCAATGACAAAACTGCCCAATTCAGAACATTTCCATCATAAAAAGTCTACTCAAGTCCACCAGTATCAGTAAAAAATATAGACAATCTCTGAAGTAGTAAACTCCACATTGAAAAAATTTGTAACTAATAAAGAGGTTGCTGCTAGCAAACACTTCATATGTCATTGTTTAATCTACAAATAAAGTGCCTGTTACCCTTGAAGAATAAATTGCTTTTGTTGCATGCAATAAAAAAATGAAAAGCTAGTAATACCGCAATAGGGAATGGATAGCAAACTGTTAACAGGTTCATAGTTACTAGGTATATTTGCCAAAAAGACTGCAGCATCCACCCCCTTTACAACACAATACAGCATCAGCAATGCATTTACCTACTGTGGGAGTAGAACCCACAGCCTTCATCATCTAAAGCAAGTACACTATCTGTTGTGCTATTAACAATGCAAGCAGACTAAACACAAGCAGCACTAAACTTTTGCTCCCCTGCAGCTCTCAGCTCCTTGTAAAATCTACTCGACACTCAGCTGTATCTCTGAACTTTTCAGCACAAGAAATCTGGAAAAAGCCAAAATTTATTGGGGGGGGACAAAAACCCAAAAACCAGGGACACATTTTAAACATTGCTTGTATAATGTTTGAAAGTTGCTAGAATAAAATGCTGCGTTACCACCATACATTTCACTGCCACGTCTTGAACCCAGGGGACCTCGTGCAAAACAGTCAGAGCAACATACCACTACTCCAAATCAACTGTTTTGTGAAAGAGGAAGACTGAAACTTAAATAGCTACCATTTAGTGAATTCAGTTCTCACCATAGCACAGCTGTCAACCTCTTAGCACAAAAGACCTGAACAAAGCCAATAATGGGTGACTACAACCACCAAACATTCAGTGAATGCAGTTCTCACCATAGCTCTCAACCTCTTAGCAAATAACACCCAGACAAAGCCAGTAATGGGAGAATATAGCCCCCAAACATATTCAGTGAAATCAGTTCTTACCATAGCTCTCAACATTAGCAAAAAACCTGGATGAAGCCAATAAATACCTGAACAAAGCCAATACTGGGTGAATACAGCCCTCAAACATATTCAGTGAATTCAGTTCTTACCATAACTCTCAACCCTAGCACAAAACCTGGATGAAGCCAATAATGGGGGGAATACAGTCCCAAACACTACCTAAACAAAGCCAATACTGGGTGAATACAGCCCCCAAACATATTCAGTGAATTCAGTTCTTACCATAACTCTCAACCCTAGCACAAAACCTGGACGAAGCCAGTAATGGGGGGAATACAGTCCCAAACACAGGGATACATTTCAAATTTCCATCTTGTACACTTAGAAAATTGCTAGAATAAAAGCTTTTGTTACCATGCACTTTCTGAAGAATATGAAGTCTGATATTGAAGTGTGTCCATTTTTTTTAACTTTTGTTAACCAGGAAAGCCTGACTTTGAAAAAAAAGCTAATTTTAGCAGAGGCCCAGGGAGAAACACTCCAGACAGCCAAGAATAAAACCAGAGAACATGTAGCTGTCAGGCAACAAGGACACAAATGCAGAAACCACAGATTTTATGAGGAACAGAAAAAGTATGAGGGAAAATCCTGCAACATTTTTACAAATGGTGGTAGGTAGGGAATTCGGGCTCTTGCCACTTGGGCCCAAGGTACAGGGTTCAAGCCTTATTCTCTACCCACCACCATGTACACCTGGGGCATTTCTCACACACACACACACACACACACACACACACACACACACACACCTCTCTACCTGAAAGTGTCCCATTACACACACACACCTCTCTCTACCTGAAAGTGTCCCATCTTCCTTCCGTTCGTTTCAGGTCCCGCTCCCGCTTGCTAAGTGTCCCATCTTCCTTCCGTTTCAGATCCTGCTTGTATAAAACCCGTCTGTGTGAGTTCCCGCTCACAAACCTCTAAATGACAGCGATGATGTCAGCGCGACTGGACTGTTCGGACTTCTTTCTTCTTAAAGAAGAACGTACGTAAAAAAAAAAAAAAACTTTTTTTGTAATTATCTAGCCGATTCCAGGGTGGTGCAAGTGCACTGCCTGCGGGCACCCTTGTTTATATGTATCTAGTTGCAATCTAGCAGAGATCAGTAAAGCAATTTATATACACAGGAGATTAATCAACAAAAAATGTATACATGAGGGATGAGATTATCACACAACTAAAGTACAAATACAGTACAGCATGTCTTAGATTTTCTTAAGCCTCTACAGTACATTTAGTATGTCTTCCAACAGAATGCAGTTTACAAGTGTGAGAAAGATAAAGGGATATATTTAAGGGAGAAGGAGAATTACAGGAGTTTGAGTGGATAGAAGTATAGTTAGAGGCTCTATATGAGCCAGGCAAAGTTATCCAGAATTAGTACATGAGCAGAGCCAGTTAGATTATCTTCTAGTAATGTCTTAAACTTGGTGCTTGAGGTGGATCTAATATTGACGGGTAGTGAGTTCCAGATTTTGGCGATACTGTTTGAGTATAGCGAGTCACCAGCACCATTGCTGCTTTTAGTGTTATTTAGTAGGTTTTTGTTACTGGAGCACAGGGTCCGGTTATTGGAATGGTTAGTAAATAGGCCTTTGAGAGTGGGTGTTTTTTCAGGTTGTGTGACTATTTGGTGGGCCATGAAGAGCTGGGTAACAATTAGTAGGTTGGGGAATTCCTGCCATGAGAGTTCTTTGAGAGGGTGACAGTGATGGGATTTGTAGCTGGCATCTGTAGCGAACTTTGCTATTTTATTATAGCAGCTATATAGTTTGTTTATGTAAGTTGTCTTGAGGTTGGTAAGGATGGGAGATGCATGTAAGAGTGTGGAGAGAAGGTGGGTTCTGGCAATGGAAATTTTGGATTTGTCTGAAGAAATGTTTGCTCCTGTACAGGCTACCCATTTTTTGGACTTTTTTGATTGATTTATGTGGAGATCAAAGTTCATGTTTTGATCTATTACTACTCCCAGTAGTTTGGTGTGGGGGGACTAGGGTAATGATGGTATTGTTTGCTGAGGTGATTTTGAATAGAGAAGAGTGGTCTGGGAATCTTGTATGGTGAAACAGGTTGAGTTTTGTTTTGTTGGGATTGAGTATTAACTGGGCATTGGTTAGCCAGGTTTCTACTTTAGGGAAGGCTTGCTGTATTATTTCCTGAAGATGGTGGAGTGTTGGGGCTGCACAAGTTAAGGTAGAGTCTTTGGTGTATTGTATTAACATTGCTTCATTAGTGGCAGTATGTAGGCTGTTGGTGAATAATGTGAAGAGAAGAGGGCCAAGAATGGATCCTTGTGGGACCCCTAAGGTGACTAATAGCAGTGAGGAGAGGGAGTTACCCCATTTGACTGCTTGCTGCCTCCCAGTGAGATAGCTAATTTTAATAATTTTATTTATTTTTTTTAATTGGAAAGTCTGCCTCAGAACTTTTTTAGTTATGACATGGGTCACGAGGGCATAGGTAAATGTACAATTTAAAGTAGCCAATGAAGTACCATGTTTTTTAAAAGGTCAGAGGAAACCAAAGAATCAAGGGAAAAAGCACACAGATATGGGGAGAACTTGCAGACTGTACCCAAGCAGTGAATGGAGATTAGAACTGAACCCTGGACCTTGCAGCAATGACTCATGAAAAGCTAATGCCCTATCTAGTTATTTAAATTGTTATAAAACTTTAAAACTGTCACTCACATGGCGTATAAATCTGTGTGGATTTTTACTTTTTAAAGCAGTTTTGAAACTAATCATGAGGCCTGTTTTTGTATCATTTCTTAGGACTGGCTACCGATAGAACTATATAGAAGATGTATATTTTCCCATCACAGACTGATGACTTTCTATGTTTTTCCATGAACGGTTTTATACTGTATGTTGTCTGACTTCCAGTTCTCTCCAGGCAACTGTTGCAGCAAGTAATTTGAATGGTCTCTGATATATCATCTGAGCAGAGTTCCACATGTGCCAGTGTGCTAGAATAGTAAGCTTGTAACAGGCTCCAATTACAGTTTGATCCACTCATTTGTAAAGTGGACAGGGCCTGCGTGTTGCATGTAAACATCCACCCCATTATTTCTCCCAGGCTAGTCTGTGCTCAGTCACTGGCATTTGTTTAGCTGCTGAATTTTCATCTGGCTGACCCCAGATTTCCAACACTGATCTGTCTAAACAGGTTTCTTTTATTATAGCAGCTGTTGCTGACATAGGTGAAGATGTTATGGGTGAAAGGGCAGTGAGAGTACAACAACCTTCCCCTGGCAGTACAGTTATTTCATGTTTGTAGCACCACATAACCCATACTGTAACGCTTTCTGCTTTTAAAGTAATAGTTGCACAGTATTTTCCTGTTTAGAAAGATACTGTAGTACAATGTAACGGTTTTGAGGATACTCATGCACTTAGGAGAGAAAGCAAATACATCAGTTGCGATGTCAAGTTATGATTTCTGCACAGCACACATCTCTTCAAACTTGTCTCTCAGGTCATAATTGATTCACACACCCCTGGAGAAATTTTTTTTCTGGGAAAAATTAAACCTGAACACTGAGATTGTAATGCATTTTGCTGCAATCCACATCATTTTGGTTGCCTGTTAGTGCAAGTCCAGATTTCCAGATATTGTGCGGTAGTCATGAACTGCATGCTGACTTTTATTTTCATTCATCAACTAGTCAACAAGCTCAGTAGATAACTTGTTAGCTTCTGCTGCCTGAGGACATTTGTGCACATTGTGTGTTGTCTGCTAGTGCCTTCTTCATCAGCCGCAGTGCACATTCTCTGCAGAAGTGATCATGAGCCCATGCTCCTCACTGATTCACTTCTTTGCAGCTTGCTTTCATATTCCTCTATTGAGGTCTGCAGATGGGATGCTGCTGTACTAAGTGACAAGGTGTTACTGTGATGTGTTATTGCACCTGCTATTGACACGTACTGTCTGGTGCTGCTGTAGCACTAGGGTAAAAACTCTGCATGTGCTGACCCTCACTTCTCTGTGTTGCAAAGGCCAGCATCATTGTAAGTTCTGGGTCTCTTATCTTCAGCTAGTTACCATCTCAGAATGTTAAGACTGCCATAACTCTCTTCATTCTAGTTGGCCATAGCTGCAAATTACTGCAGGTGCTACCTCCAAGTTCTTAGCTGGTTTTGTTGCACTCAGGGTAGCAGAAATTGCTCTTGTAGGTGTGTGCAGTCATTTATTTACAAAACCCACATTAACGCTGGTGTACTGTTTTACTGCTTAGTATGTTTCACATTTCCTATTGCCAGATGATATACTAATGTGTGTGCTGATGTTATAACATAATGCCAGACATGTAAGAGTCCAAAGATCAAACAAAATCTGAAAGCGGGAGACCAAAAGGATATTGATTTTAATCTGCATGTTTCATTTTCTGGCTATATCTTGAGCTTTCCTGCCAGTCCTTCATGTGTATTACAAACACAGTTATTGATGTTGATCCCTATGTTTTCTAAACAATCCTAGTGAGGTTTGTAGTTGTAGGAACCTAAGCAATGTGGGACTCCCTATCTCTTGTAAAAAAAAAAAAACTCCATTTTGTCATGTGGGATCTTCATGTCTTTTCAGAGAAGTTGAGAGCAAACTGAGGAGACCAGTGTCAAAGCAAACATAATGCATATACCTAGATATTGTATTTTCTTATGAGAATAATGGAAAATCACTGAAAGGACAAACAAATGTGCATTACACCAGGAGAACCACCACCACAATAGCCTTGTTACTGAATATTTTCAGTTAGAGTGACTGTGAAACATATTTGGGCCTCTGTATGTACTTCATGTGTTGCAGGCTAGAGATTTAGTTCAGGACTAGGACAGCTTTCTCCTCTGGAGTCTAAAAAGGTGCATTGTGCCCCCCCCCCCCCCCCCATCTTAACCACAAGGATATCTACCTGCTTTACTATTCTTCTCATGGAAAGTAAATTATATTTCAACTGTGGGCTTTATAGTGATCATACTGTTTTGTGTGACTAGAGTTACTAATGGTGGATATTTGAATAGAAAGATCATTGCTGCTGCACAGGCTCCAACCCACCGTCCTGTGATGAGCCTTCTGAAACCTGAGGTGGAGGATGTAGGTGAACCTGCAGGAGGCCACCTGCTTGTTCCCGACTGGCATACGATATCCTTTCTGCTCTTGAAACTCTGGATATGGTGGTGATCTGAAAGGTAGGAGAACCATTACTTCTCCCTTTTGTTTCCCCTTCATTAAGTAGGGGATTAAACTAGGTGCTGTTCTTACTAATTAGAGCTTACTCTGACAGCTGACTGGGTGCCTTCAAATGCCCTACTTAACCATTTGGGTCTGAAGAGACCAGTCTCATACTTCAGAGATACCTACACAGATGACCTCAGATGTATAATCGGCAGTGTTCGAAATGAAGATGTTAACAAAACATTTAACCAAAAAAGAAAATTGAAAAGGCACAGACTGCTCTTCCTTTCAGTTGAACATCATGCTGATGTCTTGGCCAGAAAGAGGGTATTAGCTTCGTTCTAGAGATGCTGCAAATTTCTGGAATTTTGGATGGAGGGCAGGCATCCATCTTTGGTTAATGTCCATGCATATGGAATAATTGTGCCATAGTGATCCTATTATTCGAGCATCGTGAGTGTACTTGTACAAGCATACTTTGAAAATGAAAGACAAATGTCTGCTAAAATGCATCTTTTATTAGTAGTCACAATATGCTTCTGCGGTCTAAGCGAAGCAGAGGTTTTGAGAGCTGCAACACATCACACATGGTATAAACAAAAGGGACTTTGAAGCAGAAGGAAAATGTTAACACTGCCTTTATTATTGAGCAATTGCTTTTTTAAGTATGCTTTTAGGTGAAGGTTGGCTTGAAGCCAGTTGAGTTAATGTTGTCTTGGGTGAATTAAAGTAGCTAGGGCTAGTTTCTTTCTTTCTTTTGGTAGAATAGACTTTTTTTTTTCTATGTTGAGCTGCTGCCTTCGCTAACAGTCAAATAACCTGAGTGGATGTGAAATTTCCTTTGGGAAAACAGGGGAAGAGAGCAATTAAATTTATTTTGGCCCTTGACCTTAAAGGCCATAGGCTAAATATGGCTCAGAGTGAAATTATATTTTGTCAGTGCAGCAGATGTTTTGTACAGATACACACCCTGCATTTTCCATTTGTTACTGATATTTCAGAAAGGTAGCCCTCCTGATTGGAGTGTCAAATCTGAATAAGGTTTGTACCCACAGTTTACAGGTATATTTTGAAGTGGCATAAATTTAAATGGCATGTTTATTCTTTCAGCATGCATAGCAGGTGCTGAGGTGTACTGCATTTAGTGCTGATTCTTGGCTGGTCTTCTGTAAACCAAATATGAAATGGCTTCACTTGTGGCCTTTACTTTGAGCTTGAGCACTTCAACATCAATGCTTATAGCTCGGATTATGCATGGCATCTCCTGGTTCCCATCTAGCACTTAACTTATTTGAAATGTCATTAAATAGGAAAGTAATTTTGGTTCACTTGGATGCAACACAATGCAAGTATTTATTTATTTATGTTTTTCTTGCTTTGTTCCTTAAGGAACAACTCCCCCACCCCGGTCTGGCTGTCGACATCTCAGATAGAAGTTGCAGTCACTAAAAGGAATTTCAGACTGTGTTGCAATACATAAAGCTGACAATGTTTAATAATATGGTTTAATGAGTCTCCCCTTCAGATAGAGTTGATGTTTTTTTGGTGGAAGGAAGGTTCTTTAAATTTTTTGCCTGATTACATTAGTTTTACTAATACACTGGCTAGTCCGTGAGAAAAGGGTTTTACTTCAAATACAGGTGTTAACATCTCAATTTCTTAAGCTGCTGCAGCATCTCCTCTAATCTTTGTCTGTTCCAGTCTGAACTAAGTTTCTAAACACAGCTAAGTTAGCACCTAGAATCATGATAGTCATCGTTCCTTATGCTAGTCATCTCTTGTACCCATGCTGCACAAATTTGCATTATTTTCACAACCAGCACAACAAATGTCCTGTTTGATTTTGAAATTATTTTTTGCTGAATGTTCATGTTTCTATTTTTTGATTTTCATTGCTCAAATGTACATTTTCTGGAATAAGGGGAGCTACATTTTGGAAGCTGGAGTATAGTCTCGAAAATAATGGCTTTGCCTCAAAATTAATATTCCCATCTTTTGCATGTTTCATTAAAAGCGTTCACTAGTGTTTTAACTAGCTCTCTTTTCAGCATTATGTATGCTTCATTTGGACTGCCATCAAATCCATAGTAGTGTTGGACTTTTATTCTCTTAATATATTCTGCAGTTTTCTTCTGCACATTTCTCATAAATTTTCTTTCTGCATCCCCCATCTCTGTAACAGTCATATATGTACTTGCACACTTCTCAGTGCAGTGGGAAGTGTTGCCCCTTTAGAGCAAGAGATTCTCTGGTTTGATTCTGTACTGGAATGCCATGTGTGCGGGGTCTGCATGTCCTTCCTGTGTTTTGTGTTTTTTTTTTCTGGGTTTCCTCTCTCATTTCAAAGATATGCAGTGAGTATTTTGGACACTTTGAATTGATTGAGTGTTTGCATGTGTGTGGCATGAACAATCTCAGCAGAGTTTAACCCTCTGTGGTATGAACATTAGCTCTAAGTGATTGTCACTGTTGATGTGATACCTTGACCCCGGCTGCAAAATTGGAGAAGAAGGGTTTGATGGATGGATGGTTTGCAAAAGTAAGAAACCTAGATGCACATTTTCATATTCGACCACAGTATGATTATGCATGTCTGTATTTGGTGCAAAGTGTTCTGTATTGTTGCTTGGGCGGTCATCGGAATAGTGTTTTACTGCAGCTGAAAACAGAAAAGACACCGGGTTGCACTAATTGAACAGTGAGTATAAAGCCAGAGGAGGTTGAGATGCACTACAGCAGTGTACCACTTATCCCTTTCTTTATGATGGAGAGAAGTCGGAAAATGCAAACTGTAATGTGCATGCTTGCATAAACTGGAACAATGTGTACGTGTTTTACACATTTTAACTTTTGACAGATAAAATGCTAATGAGAATAGTAGTCTGGAATTGATCTTTACAAAAGAATGCAAGCATATCACATTGAGACTGGCTAAGTAAAGTTTGCATAATTTTGTAACTTTTATAGTTAAGTAAAAGAGGTAAGTGGATGCTTTGAACCAAGTTCTGGATCAGAAAGGACCATGTCATAGACATAGACCAGAGGCACCATCCGACTGTATAAAACTTTTTAGCAAATACATTTGTAGCAGGCAGACTTTGTAAAAGTGACCAAATGTTTTCACCAAGGCTGCCAGTTTGCAACTTGACAGTATGCCAGTAGCACTGTGAGCAGATACTAATGTAAAAATGTGTCTTTTAATGACATTTATTAGTGTAATGCTTCATCTGGAACAGCAACCAGCATGGGTTAATTCATAGAAAATCCTTTTGAGAGAACCTGGTTTAGTTCTGTCACTGTTTAACAGGACATCTGGTAGAATACATCATATCTGGATTTCAGCAAGATATTTATTTATTGATTTACTATTTAGTAACTGGGCTGGTCTGAAGACCCTTTTTAGCCACAACCCAAGAGAACAGAAGCAAAAGCAACATGAATAATCAAGTAGCATACAGTACATAAGAAAAAATGCTGAATTGAATGTTTTAAAGGGTCTTGGAACATGCATATGCTTGTTGCAGATTGTTATGATTCTCACAGAATTAGACATACAGAGAAATGTTGCAGAGATAAGAGTTAAACCAAAGTTGTTTATGTATATATTGCAAATATTGTAAAGTCCATTTTGAATTTCAGCATTTCAGGAAATAAGCAGGACAACATTTAGGATAACAAGCAGGGAAAGACTGCTATGATGAGTACAGCATGCTGTTACAATTCGGCATTTCACTGTTTCAGTTTTGCTGGAGGATTTATGCTGCTTGATAGCAAATGGTGAAGTTAACGATTGTCCAGAAAGCATATACACTCCATTTCCATGTGCAAGTGTTTGGAGAAGGTCTTTTTGAACTCTATGAGAGATTCCAGGACCCAATAATTCAAGTGGAAGGCTATTCCATAATGTTTCATATGGAAGTAGTTTGATCAATTTAATCCTATATGAGAGGGTGTTGGGGAAGCTAAAGGTGTGGTGAGTGGAGAGGTGCTTATATTGCACATAGTACTGGAAGAGGGAGCTGTCTTGGTACCTTTAAGTGATGCTTTTGTGTAGAACTGAGGCAGTTATGGGTAGCGTTTAGGTGCTTCACCTTTAAAGATAGTAATACGAAGTTTGATACAAATCAGATTTGTAATGTTAAAATATATGGTATTTGTTTTATAAAGCAACGTGTCAGTTATTTCTGAAATCAGTTGATTCGTTTGAGGTATTTAAAGTGCACATTTACTGTTGATAGTTGAAGCAGTCAGCAAAACGTGCATTCACTGTTCTTATTTTTTAGAACATTGTGTCTTCTCTTTACTGAGTCAGTAGTTTTCTTTTACCGGCTCTTACTCTCACCTTTTATGACTTCACTCTGGTCTCTTGTCTTCAGCTGTAAAACCTGTATCATAACTGAGCAATTGCTGATATTTATATATATGTATGTATATAATATATATATATGTATATAAAATTAGGGTTATACAGCTCTCTGTGGCCACACATAATTGTGTAGGTGGATAGCTGCACCTGTGGTGACCTCATTTCAGAATAACTACCCTGCACTGCATTAATCACCCATTTTCTAAGGAAATAGGCAACACCGCCTGCATGTCAAAGGGATAGCAGGTCAACTTCCCTGCAGCTTAATAGAGCAGGTGATTTTCTTCTATAACGGCTTAACTATTGCTCATTCCTATGGTATTTTTTCGTTATTCAGGCTGTGAGTGAAAATGATTATAACTTCAGAAAAGTACCAGAATATCTGTAACTGCATACTAAGAAATATGGCATGGGTAAAGTATCTTAATTATATCACCAAATGAATTTATCCATGTATCCCAGTAATACTTATCCGCTTTTGGCTCTTGATTTTGCCTTGTTAGAAGGAGTGGCTTTATTTCACATTTGTTGTATAGCGATGTTTTTTAATGTTTTGTACTTTGTTAAAATGATTGCAAGACTTGAAAACTATGACAAGTTGCATTTTTAAGTTTGCAGTTTTCTTCCTTCTGCAAGCATTTCTCACCTAGTTGTTTGGAGAACATTTAATTTCGGGCATCTATCAACAAAAGTTCAGTACTGCTTTAAAGTACTCGAACCTTTGAACAGTAGGGTGGAAGAGAAAGGACAACCTTGTTCTCTGTTTTGTGTGTGTCTGACGACTAATGCTTGAACTGTAAGCACAAAACAGCCTTTTCATACTCTAGTAGAAGTTGTGAGAGGATTCTTAGATCTGAAAGGGGCATTAGCTTATGAAAAAGCGATCAGCAAACACTGTAGTTAACAAAATTACAGTGTGGAACTTCCAATGGCTGACTGTTGTCAAGTCAAAACCCCCAGCCTCAAAAAGGGATGGATCAAAGGAGAAAAATCAGAGTCGCTATCAGCATTAGAGCTTCTTGGTGAAGCAAATGGTAATGAGTGAATGTGGGGAAAGACCTCCAGAGGATTATAAAAGACACAATAAAGATGTTAGAAGAATGGATTGGTTTGTACTGAAGAAGTAAAAAGAAATGCAGAAAGAACAGGTTATGGAATTGTCTGTCAAAGCTGGAGGAACTGATCATGTTGGTAGAGCTGCAGCAAAAGAACAGATTGAGAAAAGGGTAGAAGAATTGGTAATGACTTTGGCAAAGGTTTTAAATGAGCATCTCTGAGAGCAAAAAGAAGCGCTGTGAATGTAGGGATTTCAGATGATTTTCTGAGATGAATGACACTCAGTTAAGTACCTTGAAACAAGCAGAGATACATTATCACACACGTCAGTATATCAACCTCACTCACTCACTCGCTAACTCACTCACTCACTCACTCACTCTGTAATGTGCCAACCAGCAAAGTAAATGTCATGCTTGACAGTCTCTTAGATATGTTAACTCTGTGCTCATACATTATTGATAATTGTACGCATTTATAGCATTTCTTGTTTGAGACTTTTGAATGTGCTGTTCATTGCCGCTGGATTTAACTAAAACCTACTACCTGAAAAGACTTCTGCTGAGAGCCCTTTTCTACCTGGGGATATTTCTGCACTTGCTGAAATTCTGGGTTTGATTTGTCTAATTAAACCCAGCTGGGAAGTCAAGTTGTTGCTTTTTGTGTGAGAGAGTGAGCACAAGAGAGACAGCATACCTTTTAACTTCTTTGCTCAATAGTTCTGCACAAAGCCTAAAGTAATGGGGGACAAAGGCACAAAATTAGGGAGAATTTTACATGTTACTCTACACGATTTGCATTAGCATGCATTTTCTGGGCAAATGTGAAACTTCAATGTCTGAATTTATTGACTTACTGTAATCCTCAGTTATTTACCAGAAAATTAAAAAGTGAGAGGCATGGCAAAAATGTATGTAATTGAGTGAGAGAGATTCAGCGGTACCTAGAAAAACTTTTCTGAAAGGGTCTTTCTGTTAGAAACTGCTTGTATTTGAAATTTTTATCAGTTACACAGGTTGGTGTCTTTGGGTGGTTGCTATAAGCATGGGTAGCTCCCTCCCCCACACCCCCAGGTATCCATGTCTGAAACTCAAGTGCTAGACTGTCCACCATAGCATGAAGTACCATGCTGTGGTAATCCACAGTATAAAAAAGGCACCTCTGTTCAGTTTTGAGGCACATATTGGATAAAACTTACCTGATCTGATGTTGTCCTTTTCATTCTTCCTTACGAATAGGTCTAGGATCCAATCCTGTGATCTGACTCAGATGCATTTGCAAGACTTCGGTTCCAACTCTTAAGCTCCTCCCTCTGTCCATAATGCTCTATTCCATCCCCAACTCCCCAGTTTTCATTTACCCCATAGCTGCAAGACAGAATCGTTATTCAGGTAATATTTTCTTCCAATTTCCTTGTGTAATTACTTTTAAACTTAATTCTCCTCCCTCAGCTGTTTGCAGGCGTTCTTTCTTTAATTGATTTACTATCATATGTTTGAAGCGAACTCCGTCGAATGCACTTTTGTTGAACACGGAAGTTCTAAAACTGTAATATTGAACACCAAAAGCCAACCTAGGAATGGATTTTAACATGGGTTGAGATGGGGGAGAAATTTGTAGTTCGGCAATAACACTGAACACCTATCTCGACCAATGTTAAACCCTTTCCTAGGTTGGCTTTTGGTGTTCGATATTACCGTTTTCGAACTTCCGTGTTCGACAGAAGTGCAGTCGACGGAGTTCGCTTTGAACATATGATAGTAAACTCTCTAATTACTGTTGTTTGTCCGTTCTCCCCTACCACTCATGGTACTTGACTGGTTTTCTATTTCCAAGTTTTCTTAATACATTTATATGTGTCTATTCTGTTTTAAAAAATGGTGGTTTTCTTCTGTCTGGTTTAGCTTTTCAGGTTAAAATCTTCTGTAGCTTGAATTTTTTTTTAACCTTCCAGTTATACTTAATGTTTGAAAAAAACCTTTAGTTCCTCTTTAGGGTTTACTGCCTATCTGCTGCCTTCATGCCTGATAAACCCATGCCAGAGAAACCTACTGATTTTAAGAACTACACTTCTTGTGGGCATAAGATTCCTAATTCTGATGCCCACAAGAAGTGCGTATACTGTTTAGGAGCAGGCCACCTGGATTCTCCACTCGCTGTTTGAGCAACTTTTAATCCAAGGGCTCTCTCTGATTGTAGAAACAAGCTTATCCTGAAAGGATTACTTCCTAATGGGACTTAAACCCCCTCAAAACTTTCTCAAGTGGTTTCAGAGCTGAGGAAAAGATACCACCCCAAATCTCCTCTGAGCTGGCAGAAAAGTTGCAAAAGGTCTCAGTTTGTTCCGAGGCTTATCAGGCTACCCTCAGGTCATCAACAGCCCTTGGATCTGACTGGCCTGGCCCTACTACCAGTTCTCCCCTTCCATCCACCTCTTTCTCAGATCCCAGACCCTTGGAGCTGATGAGTAGAGGCCACACTCCAGAATTTGTATTGAAGCCAGTGTCGCTGGCTTTGGCCCCCAGTCGTTTTAAATGCTGACAAAGCACTCTAGGCCGGTGTCCACAACTTCATCTAGGTCCTCTAGGAGTTTGACAGAAGCAGACATGGACAGGATGATGTGGAGGTTTCTTAGGACTCAAATTCAGATGAGGGTCCTGCCATCTCCATTCCCTACTGGATCCATAATTACGCCTACCCAACCGGTACTGTCTCCTTCTCTGATCTGACCTGCGGCTTTGGAGTGCCAGGATTCAGGATCCCTGAGAGGTTCAGCATCAGATCTGAGAAAGCTCCCTTCCTCAACTCCAACTGCATACTTGACCAGTCCTGCTGTGATACCTTTGAATCAGGGCAGGTCTCCGATCTGAGAGGTCGGCACCAGTTCTGAGGGACTGGGTATGGTTCCCACTTTGTCGGATCCTTTCTTTTCCCTCAGTGCTTCGGCCCTGAACAGCTTTGACACAGAGTTGGCCCCTACCTCCCTTCTTTGGCTGCTGCCTCTCTGAGGGGGGGGGGGTTCTCCGGGTCCATCAGACTTCCAGATAGTAGAAAGGCCTTTCTGTTTGCATAGAGAGCTGTCCTGTCTAGTCTCAGATCCTGTCCCTCACCCCTCAGTGTCTGAGCTCTGAGCCCATCATTTCTGCTCCTCAGGGTCAGCCAGCTCAGGGAAGCCTCCACACATGTTCCTCAAAGGGATTCCCCCTTACTTCTGACACCTCTCCAGAGCACCCTGTGGAAGAAGTACCTTGGAAGAGAACATGTAGGAAGAGGCACATAGACTCCCCTATGGAGTCTGTCATGGAGGACACCGATTTTGATAAGAGGATCCTCCACCTGACTGGCTCCTTTAGGGACATCCTGGAAATCCTCAAACAAAAACGTGGCTGGTCTTCCCAAACTCCTTCTCCTGAGGAGTCTGTGTTCCAGGAGACTTTCGGGACTGGCTCAGGACTGGCTTAACTAAGTCTTGGGTGACCCCCTCCTCCCGGCAGATGAAATCTTTGACCTGGTTTCCTGCCGGGCTTGGAAGGAACCGGACTGTCGAGCCCATCCCCAAGTTCCTGTATAAGTTTTTAATCCCCTGTTCAGATAGACCTCACTGGAGCAAGGGAATCCCAGTTGATGCCACTAAGAAGGAGCTAGTGGGGAAAAAGCTCCTCTCATCATCCATTGAACAGGGAGTCCAGAGTGATGGACAGATTTGGAAAGTGCATTTACACCTCAGCCACTTTTGCACTGAGGTTGTTAAATTACCTAGCACATTTTACTCCCTTACAGAGAGATTTGATCAAGGACCTTTCAAACTCTTTCACTGAGGACCATGTTGATGGAGGATCTCAAGAAGGTTTCTACTCAACTGGCTACCATTTTTGTCTATTGCAAATTCATCGATGAGGCTGATCTCCCCTACAGCAGAGGGTACCTCGTTCACGCACAGCCATTAGGAGAAATGCCTGGATGAGGCTATGCGACTTTCCAGAACTCTTAAGGCGTCTTTTGTTAATGCCCCCTTTGGCTTCTCCTTGTTCGGACCATCAGTGAAAGATGTGCTCACCTGCAGCGAGCAGGAGAGAAACACTCTGTCTGCTGCTGGAATCAAGTTTTCTACAAATCAACATTCATTGGGTCCATATTAAAAACATGAACGTTTACTTACTCTAACACCTAAACGCCGACACACATTCCACTAACCGCAAATACACCTAACGCCCTAAATCGTGAAATTCAAAAACTCGAAATGTCATAGTTGTCCCATCCCACCGCCTCTGCATACTACCTACACAAACAAACTAAATAAACCACATACATACACTAACCAAAACCCTACTTCTAACCCTACACTAAATCTTACATATACCAAAATGTATGCACTTAACTTAACCTGCACCCTAACCCTAAGGTCAGTAACTATCGCACACTTACCTTAAAAAGCTATACCCAAACAAACTAAATAATCCACACACATACACTCAATAAAACCGTACTTCTAACCCTACACTAAATCTAACATACATTACCATCTCTGCACTTAACCCGCACCCTAACCCTAACGTCTATAACTATTGCACACTTACATTACGGCGCTATACCGCAGAAGGGCCAACCATGACGATTAGATGTTTCGGATTTCGCGCTTCAGGATGATCGATGTTTTCAAGGTTTGATGAAGACGTGTCAGCGTTTAGGTGTTCGGGTAAGTAAATGTTCATGTTTTAATATAGACCCCATTCATTCTCTAGGAACAGGCTAACTGGAAAGAAAATATGGTTCCGGAAATCTCGGGGATATTTTCAGGACTCGCATGGAGATGCTTCCTCCAGAGGTAGAGGAGGAGGCTTCAATGGCAGATGTTGTTCCAGAGGCAAAGGGGGTCTGCAAAACCAGGACATCAGAGATTCCTTCTCTTACAGGCTCTATCAGCACTCCTGAAGTGTTGCCTGACTGTCCATCTCTGGAGGCATTTGGGGGTTGTTTCTTCTTGCACCTGGATGCCTGGACAGGTATCACAAGAAATAACGTGGTTGCCAAGAATCATATCCAGAGGTTATTATATACCTTTTCACTTACACCTCCTGTCCAGAGGAAGAAATTTCTTGACATTCAAACCAGTCAAGAGATTCAAAAGCTGCTACAAAAAAGGGTAATCCGAGAGGTCCCACCTGAACATATAGAATTCGGAACTTACTCCCACTTCTTTTTAGTGCCAAAGAAAAGAAGGGATCTGAGACCAATTCTGGATCCAAGCAGTTTGAATCTGTATGTAAAGAAGTCAAAGTTCTGAATGGTTATGGTTCAGTCCATCCTGCCTTTTCTGTACAAGGACAATTGGATCTGCTCTATAGATCTCCAGGATGTGTACTACCACATCAAAATAGACAGACGCTCCAGGAGACACTTGCACGTTTAGATAGGAACCAGTCACTGCCAGTCAAGAACACTGTCCTTTGGACTCGCCACAGCCCCTCGGGGTGTTCAGCATATGCATGGCTGTGTAGCAGCTCACTTGAGACTGAAATGATTTCAGGTGATGTTCTTCGTCTTCCCCTTTAAGGCAGTCCCACTATGGGTATAGTCGCCCAGTCCCCGGTCGTCACAAAGAGTGAGTTGACGCCGTCATGCCGGGTCAGACTGGTAGCCGATACTGAACAGTAGGGCCAGCGTATGGCCGACATCAGCCCACATTCTTTCAGTCTTTTGGTCGCGGAAACAAGCAATTTTGCGTATTTTGCGAAAGTGAGATTTTTGCTCTCGGAACCGAGTTTCAGGCCGAAACAGAAGTTGGCTAAACCCGTTAAGAACCTTTTTTTTCTTTTGCCAGTATTTAGCACCGGGGATGTCAGAAAAAGTGAATAACTGTATTTTTGTGGGAAGCAGATACAGATAGGATTTCATCATACATTGTGTATTTTAGGTTTTGTTTAGGCCTGTTGTTGGTTGTTGCTCTTGTGCTAGATTTAATTTTTTAAATGCTAAGAGCTAGCGAGGAGGCTTGATAGTGCCTTAGGTTAGTGTTTGGGATTATTATATAGTATGCCGCCGGATGCTCCCGCTTCATCAAAGAGAGCAAAGGACAAAAGGCGAAGTGGGTGAGGGGTGAGGAACCCGGACGTCGGTCGTCGTTTCTTTAGGGGAAGGGAGCTAGAGGTTTTGCCTGGGAGTCCTGGAGTCTCTCAGGTCTTACTTCTACACTACTAGGATGTGCCTCTCAGGAGGTAGGCCAGGGGCTGAGGGGAGGGCTGTCTCAGGTGTTCTTCCCCTCTCTCCCAAGGTAGTTAGGCCTCCTCTGTTGCCAAAGCTTCTTTTAGAGGTAGGCCAGTTCAGCTTCTGTGGGGGTTTCTCCAGCTGGCAGGCTCTGTGCCTAAGAAACATATGCTTAAAATGGCAGAAGACGACATTTGATTAGAGTTCTTATGCCCGCCCTGATAAGAGAGATAGGAGGCCTACAGGGTGGAACAGGTCTTTTACAGTGTTTTTCACAGGGTTCAGAGAACAGAGTCTTCTGTGGAAGATTCCTAGTCTTCCCTACTTATTCTGATTCTGATGTGGATGATTCCCTCTTCTCCTCCTGAGGATTTTTCAGTTTTTCAGACTTCTTCTTCACCCATGAGGGAGCACTTTAAATGGGAAGGACATTAGGATTACTGGATTCCATTCAAAGGCTTTGGGGAATTCCTACCAGCACCCCTTAGCTATTCCTCCTGTGTTGAATGTTGTGTGGTTGATGAGTTTTGGAGAGGCATTGCTTGAACTCTGGCTCTCTGAACTCTGACTCCCTTGGCTCCTAGGGCCTATAAGGTATTAGGTACTATAGGGCCTTTGTTTAATAAGTATTTACCCAGAAACTGTTTCTCAGGGAAGCTCACTGTTAAAAAGGGCCCAGGTTAAATAAAGCCTCTGTGGTTAAAAACCTAAGGGGGTGGGATAGAGAGGTACTTTGGATTTATACATGGGGGTAAAGTCCTACATACTTCTTCTTGCCTAGCCATGAAATATGCTGAATTATTGCCTTTATACTGAAATCAAATATTAGGTGTAAGTTAATGAAAGGTGGAGGCTTTCAAGGAAGGGAATGGATGGAGTGTAAGTCTTGGATTTGGTCTATGTGTCTGGAACAAGTGGGTAAGTACTGTTCAGTGTCTCTCAGTTGCTGTTCAGGCCTCCTCAGGGTGTCTCTCTTTAGTTCTGTTCTTTTGAACATGCCAATTTAGCTGAGCATGTTAATGCTGTGATTTTGGATGCCAGAATTTGAGGATTTTTTACAGTTGGATGTTGTGTTTAAAGTTGTTTAAAACCAAATTAAAGAAAAATGGAGCAGAATGTTAAGTGTTTAAGAACTGCAGCTGATTACTCAGTTTAGTAGAAAATTGGCCTGCTAAGGGGTGGACATATCCGGGTAATTGGTTCCCTAAGGGGGTAGGTCCTCCAGTGGTAGGGGCAGGGGGTAGGGGGTAGCCCGTGAGCTTAGGCCTAGATCAGACTAAGCAGAACCTCAGACTTGGTAGATCAGCGGCCTCACCTTTCTCTGCAGCTTCTGCCTTTCCTGTTTCAGAGCCTTCGTAAAGCTCTCGTCTGGCAGCCTTGGGAGGGCTCTCTTTTCAAAGAAAAAAATTATTGGGATTTAATCACCAAGACAGATGGGTACTGGATATCATTCATCAGGGTTACAGATTTAATTTCCACACCCCTTCCCCTTTTCAAGCAGTGTTCCTTTTCCCTCCAAGAAAAAGAGGCTTCAAGGCCAGTTTTTCAGTTACTCCTCCAGATAGCCATTCCAGCAGTCCCCCTTTAAAAGAAAGGGCTTCGATTTTCTTGCCTGTTCCTAGTACCTAAGGCAGGGGGAACACGGAGACCAATTTTGATTTATCTATCCTCAACACTTATCTGGACATTCCCAAGTTCAAGATGTTGATTGTAAAACAACTACCCTCTGCTGGGCAAGGATCACTGGATGGTAAACTTGATCTCAAAGAAATCTACATGTGCCTATAAGGCTAAGTTGCAGAAAGTATCTGTGTTTTCACTGGAGATTTTCATTATCAAAGTTGCAGCAAGTGCTGCTTATATACTACAGAGATTTTATACACACAAAGGTTCTGGCTCCAGTTTGGCTCATTCTTAGGCTTCAAGGCATTCTCAAATAAAGTATCTCCGACTGCAGCATCTGATTCAGCTCAACAAGGTAAGCAATCTATCACACTCATCTGATAATTCAGATGCTAGCTCAGAAGGGGTAGGTATTCTGTAAATAAAGTCAAAGTCCAGTCTAGTGCCCCACATGTGCTTTGTGGTGTCTGACTGGAAAAGACTGTCCACAGCAGTCCAGATAACCCCCATGTGCTTGAACAAATAGAGACTGTTACTATCAACCCAGCAATCCATCCATCTCATAGCAAGGACAGTCCTTCAGCTATTTAGCATAAGTGGTATCTCATCATTCTGGTGCTTCCTGCATGGAAAACCAAATATGAAGATGAGGAAGCTGCAATGGTATCTCAAAATGCACTGACACAGCAGATTGCAGGCTAATTGTCAGCCACATAATATAATGCCTCTTCAAGGACACCTGTGGTGGTGGATTTGAAACGTGTCACCTAAACAGGATTCCTCTGTGACCCGCCCAGAGGCTAGGTCAGATTTTAAATGGCAGATGCCCCCACACACTGCTTGGGAGCTCATCTAAAAGGAGAGTGGATACAACACAACAGATGCCTGGGACTTCTACATCTCCTCATCAGGCTATGAAGTGGATGTTAGACAAGTGGGCTGCTTGATGGCAGCATCTAAGTTACAACATCCAGGGTGTGTTGATTCTAACAGACAACATGGCTGGGTCAGTGTAAGCCATCAACACTGAAGGGGATTTATCTATCCAGCTGAGCAGCAGGCAAGCATCCATTGGGAGATAGTTTGGCAAGCAGCTCGCGACAGGCTCTTCTTAATTTTTTCAAGGGCTCTGCCAGGCCTGTAGAACCTAGACATAGAATGTTTCTGCAGACCTGACAACCATCCCTAGCAGATGTATTAAGCAGACAGCTATTTCAGAAATTTTGAGTGGAATCTGGGTCTTCTGACACAAATCTGTTCGGACAGCCTTAAAACCAATTAGCAACAATCTTCCAAACACAAACCTTTTTCACTCACATGCTCAGTCTGTGGATGGGCTGTCTCTCAGTTGGAAAAACTCTCATGTCTATGCCTTCCACCTCTATTAAATCTTTCATGTTGGCCTATTAGGCCAGGTCAGATAAGACCAGCTAAGGATTGGCAAGGTCACTCCAGATTGGCCTCGCAACACTGGATCTATCTTTGATTGGCCGAGTCTTTCATCTGAGATTCCATGGCCTTTCTCTCATCTCCACAATCTTTAATCTCAATCTCACATGTCACTGCTCAATGTCAAGCTTCAACTCCTTGTCAATGTGCCTCTTCATCCAGTTGTTGAACAATATAATGAAGCTAGCTCAAAAAGTTTTAAGATGTGGGATCTTGGAACAGAGAAGAATTATTACTAGGAGTAGTGTCTGACTCAAATGGAATGAATTTTCATGTTGGAGTTTAGGTTGGACTTGGAGATTTCAGAGCCTAGATTTCAGAGCCAGCCTTTGTAGCTTGCTCTTCAATATTGGACAAAGGTTTGTCCTTCAGCTTGTCTTCATGCTGACCCAATTTCAGCTCACTATTATTGTGGGACTCCACCTTTGTTTTCCCACCTTTTGGGATCTCAATTTTGAGAGGGGCAAAGAATATCTTAGAGGGGTTGAGAATATAAGAACTGCTTGGGATCTCCATTGCCTGCAGAAAATCAGTAATTTAAACCTTTGAGCCTTATACTGGCTTTGAGGTGAAAATATACTTCTGAAGGCAGTTTGCTGGTTGGGGTGGCTATATCTGACAGAAGCTATTACTTTCATCCCTTCCCATGGTTGTAGAGCCAGCATGAATCCTTTAAAGGACAGGGTTTTTATCCATGCACTAATCCAGCCTTTAATTGCTAATCCTTCAGCACCTGTGGCTTTAAACTTTACTATTAAAGGGGCTCAATATTTTTTTGTAGATCAGGAAAAAGGCACTTAAAGAAAGTAAGGACTTTAGATTTGCACAGTTTCAGTCAAGAGGGTTTTATTCAGTTTTATGGCAATTAGGCAGTCTCAATTGTTACTTGTCCAGCATGTTTTTAGTTCCATCATAGCAAATTGGTAAGGGCAACAAACCATGATCATCCCAATTGGGCTTGCATTGTGCACTTTTGCATTTCCCATCATGTTCCCATTATTCTGCCTGGTTTTAGCTGGGATTGCATCTAGGGGGCTACTAGAGCTACTGGGCATTCAGCTTTTCTTGGGGGTAAGACTATATTCTATAAGCAGCTAGCTGGAGTTCAGTGCATTCTAGGTGCTGCTTTACATATTCGCCTTAATACCTGCCTTACCATCTGGGCTTTTACAGCCACAGCACAGATACTGTTGTCAGCTCCTGCTACTCCTTATAACGGCAACTGCATTCCTACCCGTGCTGTAGATGTTCTTCTATTCTACTATTGTAGGAAGAGTTAAGCCAGCTGTACAAGCCTTTGTACCTACCATAAATGTAGATGTGTGAGATGGGGTTGGCTAGGTGAGTTTACATGTATATATTTCCTGCCTGGGTGGTGCGTATTGTGAGTTGGTTTTGTAGGTGGGTTGTTTTTATTGTTGTATTTTTGGTACACTTTTTTGGTGGAGGTTACATGTGGGACTTGAGTTTGGGTGGGACCATATCTGGGGTGTCTTCTGCCATCTGACTAATGACTGTCATGCCCCGTTAATTCTGACGTACTGACGCCAGTCTATACATATGACTGACGCTAAGCCATGACTCTGGTATTCGGGTCTATGGTAGGTACAAAACTACTTTTCCCTATCTCAACGATTGGCTCCTCCCTGCACCAACCAAGCATCAACTTCTACAAGCCAGGGATTACTTACTCCAGATCTACAACTCCCTAGGCATTACAGTAAACCTTGCCAAATCGAAGCTGACTCCTGTACAGACACTGGAATTTATAGGAACTCAATTGGATACTACGGCACAAGTGACATCATCACCTCTTCATTGCATCACATCATTGAGAAATGAAAAGTGCAGGACTTACTGTTTCTTCCATCTCTCCAGTTGTTGTAAGCTCTTGGGTTGATGTCAGCTGCCATTCTTCTAGTTCTTCAAGCAAGATTCTGTGTGCAAATCCTTCAATGGACACTGATGGTTCAGTGGGTCCATTCTTTACCAGCCTCTATCTTTTTTCATAAAACTCACGCCAGTTTGCAAACATGTTTGCTGGTGGATTCAGTCAGACAACCCTTTTCTGGACAAAGCATTCTCCCTTCCTCCCCCAATACCCACAGTGACCAAGTCAGCAAATACTTTGCTCTGATTCCCCTCTCCAAGAGAGTCACAAGGGATGTTCTGATTCATGATTGCCCCCCGTGTCTTCTATGCTTATCCCCCTTTCACTGATTCCGAAGTTTTTACAGAAAGCAAGTGGGCTGAAGAGGTCAGTCATCCTTATTGCCCCCTTCTGTCCTTAACAGGTATGGTTCCCCTACTTCTGATGTCACGTGAAATATCCATGGATACTAGAGTCCACTCATGGTCTCCTGTCTCATCCATCATGAATTCAACACCCCAGCCTTCATGTCATAAAGCTGACTGCATGGCTTCTCCACTTCCAGTGATAGTAAGATGGTCCGGGCTCCCTTCCCCAGTTTGTGACATTATCTTGACTTCCCAGAAGGCCTCCACCAAGAACATTTACAGAAGCAAATGGAAAATATTCTCCATATGGGCTTCTAAGCAGAGTATTGACCCTTTTTCTCACTACTCTTTTTAAGGAAGGGGCTAGTTTTTCTACTATTAAACTTCAGTTAGCGGCCATATCCAGCTTCCATACTGGAAAAGAATCATTCTCTCTGGCATCTTCCAGATTATGTAAAGCTTTCTTATAGGGAATTTTCCTCTTCAGACCTCCAACAAAGGATCCTTCTCCTCCTTGGGAGTTGATGGTGGTCCCTCAGGAGTAAGCTCAGAAACCTTTTGAACCGGTGGACAAATGCGACATGAAGTTAATTTCTTAGAAAACAAGTCTTTTTAGTACCCATCACTTCAGCAACAAGATTTTCTGAACTCCACACCTTATCAGCTAGGCCTCCTTACATTATTTTCCACAAGGATAGGGTGTCCCTGTGACCCAAGCCTTCCTTTTTGCCTAAAGTGGCCACAGAGACTAACATTAACCAGTCAGTACAATTACCAGATGTCCTTCAAGAATGCAAATACAGTCCTGACATATGGGTTGTCCTGCCTCAGGCAGCCCTTCGGTCAGCCGGATTCCAAAGTCTGGGTCCGGCGTCGGCTGATGTCGCCTCCTCCCCGACGTCAGAGCGGCTGGGGTATAAAGGCATCCGCTGACGCCATCTTCTTCAGTCTTTCTTGCTGCGCGGTGCCCGAAGCAGAAGCAGTTCGCAAGTGCCGGTCGGTCAGCTCCTGTGTTTTCAGTTACCGAAGTCATCTAAAAGCTAAGTACCCCGTTGGGGAACATTTTTCTTACCTCAGCCGATGTCAGAAAAAATTGAAAGTTAATAATTGTTTGTCTTGTGGTAAACAAATACCTCATAAGGACTTCCATTCTTACTGCCTTCCCTGCCTGGGCCCAGACCACGACGTCTCGGCATGTGCTGCCTGTGCTTGCTTTAATAAGTGCACTCTCAGGCGCCGGGCAGAATTTGCCGAAGACTTTTTTGGCGAAACTTACGCTTATATCATGCCGTCGGAACAACCGACAGCACATATTACCAAAAAATGCAAGGACCGGGACCGACATCCTCGGCCCGCGTCGTCCACCGATACCACGCCTAAGCCCTCCGTGAGTTCATCGGTCTCTTCGGAAGCGGTAATTCAACCGCTCCAGGCCGACGACACCGCTTTAACGCGTACTTCGGTCCCGGAGGTTTCCCCGGTGCCGGTTGTTGATTTTCCTCCCGAAACCGAAGCTCTAGATTTACCTGACACCATACCAGTGGATAAAGTCACCCCTGCACGTGGGGCAGCTAGGCCTCCGGTCTCCATGTCCATCAAGGCCTTCACGCGTGCTAAGGCTGCCAGCCAGGCTAAGGCCCATCCTAAATCTTTTTCCCAGGGCCCCTCTTCTGATAAACAGATCATGACTCTAGCTGCAGATCTTATCTCTCTTATCAGAGGTTCTCAGTCGCATCCAGACAGAGGTTCTCAGCCGCCTGCAGATAAAAGGCCTAGAACTGAGCAGACAGACACCCTCTCTTCAGATGAAGCCTCTAGGGATTCAGAGCACTCAGATACCCAGGAAGAATCCTTCCAGGCCTACGAGGACTCTGATGCTGAGGAATCAATTCCTTCTGCTCTCCTCCAGAGGATATTTCTTTCGGTGAAGTTCTCCACTGCATGAGAGAACATTTTCAGTGGCAGGGTCATGAATTCTCTGACTCCAGGAAAAGGCTACGTACCTTCCTTAAGTTACCCCAGCACAGGCCTTTAGCTATACCCCCAGTGTTGGATGTATTGGATGATGTGTACTCAGACTCCAGTGCTTCCCCTGATTCTCTCCCTCCTGCTCCTGTCAAGCCAGACAGATATTACAGGGTTCCTGAAACACATAAGCATCTCTTTAAGGCCCACTCTGTGGATCTAGAAACTATTTCACAGGGGCCCAAAGGAGTGGCTACTTCCTTGGCCAAAAACCCTCTGCCCGCAGACAGGGAAGCTAGGTCCCTGGAGAGATGGGGCAAAAAAGTTTATACCTCTTCCACCCTTGCCATGAGGTCACTTAACTGTCTTTTTCATATGTTTCAGTACCAGGATTACTTAATGGATGATGTGCAGAAAAAGTTAGCCTCTCCTGAGCCTATAGATAGAAAGGCACTGCAGGATTTGGTTCATAACACTCAGCAGGTTAGCAATCATTTTCTTCAGTGTGGTTATGATGCATTGGAAGCTTCATGTAGGGCAGCTATGATAGGGGCCGTTATACGTAGACATGCTTGGTTGAAAGAACAGCCACTGCCAGACCATGTTAAAGTAAAGCTCCTGGATGCACCTCTGGAAAAACAGAAGCTTTTTGGTGCTAATGCACAGGATGTGTTGAAGTCTATTGAGGAAAAGGCTAAATCAGTACAGACAGTCAAGGATTTCCTCCAGGTTCAGCCACCCAGATTCAGCAGGAAATGGCCTTCAAAGAATTGGTCCTTTCCAGACACTGACAAGTTTCAAAGGGGAAAAAACAGGCGTGCTCGAGGTAAAGGGCAATACCGAGGCTCCTACAGGGACCACCAATGGCAACCACCAAATCAGAGAAGTGGCGCAGGGAGTTCAGCTGCACCACAGGGACAATCACAATGACTTGACTTTCACACCGCCGACCAAGGCTCAAAGAGAAGCACCACTAGGCGGAAAATTATCCTTATTCTCAAAGAATTGGCACATTTTAACCAAGGACAAATGGATTCTGGACATAGTAGACAAGGGTTACAGGTTCCACTTCCATACCTTACCAACGAGACAAGGCATGCCAAACCTGCGACAAAATCAAAGGGCAGAGGCACTCATACAAGTTTCAAAGCTGTTACAAATAAAAGCAATAGAAAAGGTTCCTCCTCCGGAACAAGGCCAGGGATTCTATTCAAGACTGTTCCTTGTTCCAAGAAAAGAAAAGCAATGGAGGCCTATACTGGACTTGTCCGCTCTAAACACTTTTCTCATTGTGCCAAAATTCAAAATGCTGACGTTACAGCAACTCCTTCCCATGCTGGGCAAGGGGTCTTGGCTGGTTACTCTGGACCTCAAGGAGGCATACCTGCATGTCCCAATCAGACACAGTTGCAGAAGATACCTCAGATTTCTTGCAGGTTCAGAGCATTATCAATTCTCAGCATTGCCGTTTGGCTTATCTACTGCACCCAGAGTATTCACGAAATGCCTGGCATCAGTAGTTGCACATTGTAGGCTCCAGGGGATTCAAATATACCCTTACTTGGATGACTGCCTTATACAAGCAGACAGCAAACAAACCTTGATAAGAAACTTGGGCTATGTCATTCAATTGCTACAGGCTTTGGGATACACAGTCAACATTCACAAATCAAGACTATTGCCATCCCAACAGATTATTTTTCTAGGAGCAAAACTGGACACACAATCACAAATGGCTTTCCTCACAGAGGAGAAACAAGAGCATTTACCAGATTACTTCAAAAGCCTAGCAAAGCTCATCCAGCTGACCACAAGGAAGATCCTGCAGGCCCTGGGGTTCATGGCATCTTGCATTCTTCTGATCCCTCTGGCAAGACTACACATGAGAAAGCTACAATGGTACCTAAAAAGCTTATGGTCTCAACACAGCCACAATCTAGAAGACGTAATACCACTCATTCCATGCCTGCAAAGGGAATTTTTGTGGTGGGCTCAAGCAAGTCATTTAAACGAAGGCATGTCTTTCAACAAAGCTCTACCAAGTCAAACCATTACAACAGACACCTCAGATCATGGATGGGGGGCGCACATGGAGGGCAGATGCATTCAAGGGCAATGGACTCCCAGGGAAATGCATCTGCACATAAATCAAAAAGAGATGTTGGCAGTGATACATGCAATAGAGGCCTTCAGAAAATCCCTTCAACAAGGTCATCTGCTAATAAGGACAGACAACACCACTGTCATGTGGTATATATAAACAAGCAGGGAGGCACTCATTCATGTCCCCTCTGCAGACTAACAGTGACTCTTTGGGAAAAGTCCCTGAAACTAAACATCCACTTGCAATCCCAGTTTGTTCCGGGCAAGGACAATGTTCTGGCGGACAGGCTGAGCAGAAATTTCTTGGATCCACACGAATGGATGCTGCATCCACACATTTTATCACAAATAACAAGTGCATGGGGAAGACCAGACATAGATCTCTTTGCTTCTCACCTCAATCATCACCTGGAGAAGTTCTGTTCAAGGACGCACCATCCTCTAGCCTGGAGAATGGATGCTCTCTCCTTCAACTGGAATTCCCTAACAATTTATGCATTCCCTCCTCTACCATTACTGACCAAGGTGTTGCGGAAGATCAAAGCAGAACAACCAAGAGGAATTTTGATAGCTCCAGGCTGGCCAAGACAGCACTAGTACCCATTGCTACTGAGCATAACTCACACCAAACCGTGGCCCTTTCCTCAATGGCCTCTGCTCCTAACTCAGCACAATTACAGGACTGTTCATCAAAACCTGCAAACATTGCAGCTGACAGCTTGGAGGGTTCCATGACTTTGCCCCATATCTCTCTCTCCGAAAAAGTTCAAGAAATCTCGCTGGAAGCACGCAGACCTTCCACCAGAAAAACCTATTTGACCAAGTGGAAGAGATTCATCATCTGGAATGCCAACAAGGGTCAGGATGCATCAGTAATGAGCATACCACAGATATTAGAATACTTGGCAGAAATGTTTCATAGTGGCCTCTCATATTCTTCCATTAAAATTCACGCTTCAGCAATCTCAGCAAAATACAACTGTGACCCACCTGTGTTTTCGCATCCCTTGCTAAGACAGTTTCTAAGAGGGATAAAGAATATCAAACCTCCCAGAAAACCACCAGTACCTGCATGGGACCTCAATTACGTCTTGGAAAAATTAACTCTTCCTCCTTTTGAACCAGCAGCATCTTCAGAAATGCAATTTCTCTCCTGGAAAACGGTTTTCCTGTTGGCAGTTACCTCAGCAAGAAGAGTCTCGGAGATACAGGCCCTCATGGCAGTACCTCCCTTTCTCATTTTTCATCAGGACTGAGTTTCTCTAAGGACCAATCCTTCATTCATGCCAAAAGTGATATCCAGGGTGTCTCTAAATCAAGCAATTCACCTGCCTACTTTCTTTCCCAATCCTCAAAATAAAGGGGAAAAGCTGCTGCACACTTTGGACATACACAGACAATTATGCTACTACTTGGACAGAACAAAGACCACCAGGAAGTCTGACCAACTATTTGTAGCCTATGCTGCTGGAGTGCAAGGAAAGGCAATCTCCAAACAATTTCAAAATGGATTGGACATTGCATCAGATTCTGTTACTCTTTCCATGGAAAAGGTGTGCCAGCCAATATTAGGCCACACTCCACCAGAGCTATAGCCACATCCACAGCCTTTCTAAGAGGAGTGGCTACAAAGGACATTCTAGAGGCTGCTACATGGAGCTCCGTGCATACTTTTACCAAACACTACAACCTTCCTTTATACTCCAGATCCCAAGCAGGCTTTGCTTCGGCAGTCCTGCAGGGCCTTTTAGCTACACCATCCCTTTCTTAGATCCTACCACCCCCAGCTTGGCTATGGTATTCAACCCATATGTCAGGACTGCAGTTGCATTCTTAAAGGGCATAGTACAGTTTTGTACCTACCATAAATGTAGATGTCCGATAGATATGCAACTGCAGTCAGGTTTACCCTCCCTCCTACCCCTCTGCAATTTTCCTTTTGGGTCCATTCCCCCTTTCCTCTATTAGCTGGGGATATCTGTTATGGTGTATCTGTTTATTACTGTTGTGCATGTCTGGAATTTTTTATCCATTCACCAAATTTAGCTTTCCTTGGAGGACACCTGGCATCTGGGGCAAGAAACACTGAAGAAGATGGCGTCGGCGGATGCCTTTATACCCCAGCCGCTCTGACGTCGGGGAGGAGGCGACATCAGCTGACGCCGGACCCAGACTTTGGAATCCGACCGACCGAAGGGCTGCCTGAGGCAGGACAACCCATATGTCAGGACTGCAGTTGCATATCTATCGGACATCTACATTTATGTAGGTACAAAACTGTACTTTTTCTTTCCAAACTTTAAAATAAGGGTGAATATATACTGCACCTTCTTGATGTCCACATGCAATTATGTTTTAATCTTCACAGAATGAAACCGTACAAGAAATCTGATCAGCTGTTTGTATCCTTTTCCCCTAAACACTTGAGTCAGGCATTATCCAAAATTAGTCTGGCCAAAAGGATTACTGATTGTATCTTGCTGATTTATTCTCAAAAAGGTTTGGAATTGCCTTGTCTTCCTAGAGCTAGATCTATGGCTACTTCATCTGCCTTTTCTTCAAGAACCTCCATTGACGACATCTGCGCTGCAGCCACTTGATCAAAGACTCATACCTTTGTTACATATTACAAATTAGACATTGTCTCCAGAAGCTGTGCTTCTTTTGGTTCAACAGTGTTTCCGGCATGTCCTTCCTTGAGGGCCTCCCGAGAGTTATGTAGCTGGGGAGTCTAACCCAGTTGTGAGGAAGAATGAAAAGGACAACATTAGATTTAAGAGTTATGTACTTACCATAACTTGACATCTGTGTTGTCCATTTTCATTCTTCCTCACCTTCCCTCTCAACCATCCCTGGCCCAGTCACTCCTGGAAGAATCTGTAGATGTTATAGGAACCCTCATGTTCCTGGTTTGAGCTTCATCTAGCTTTTGTTTTTGTCTGTCTTTAAAACAAAGTGGGCAGTAAGGCAGCAAATGCTGAGGAGTTGGGGATGGAATAGAGCACTATGGGTCGAGGAAGGAACTCGAGATTTGGATCTGAAGTCTTGTAAATGAGGCTGAGTTGGATCAGCGGATTGTGTCCTAGACCCATTCGTGAGAAAGAATGAAAATGGACAACACAGATGCCAAGTTTCAATAAGTACATAACTTCTAATTTTTTCTTCCACCTGCTAAGCATGAACATTTTAGTTATACTGTTTGACTTAAGCAGACTACACGGTTTTATCTGCCATGTTACATTTTACTTGTTGTATATCTGCCTGTGTTTATTGTATTGTTTTGCTAAGCAACTTATTGTACAGTCTTCGTAGGTGGTTCCAGTAGGTTTACTTGGCGTTCTTTTGTGTATTGTTTGGTCATTGCAGACAATTCTGCTTTCCATGATATTTTGTTGTCTAGCAGTGCTACTTACTTAGTTGTAGTGTTGTCTAGCAGTGCAGCTTACAGTATTATCTAATTTAACCATCCCAGATAGTTCTAACTAGCCATAACTGTTAACTGTTTGAATTGGGTACTTTTCCCAGGAGTGTGACCAGAAAAGTATATTTTGTACTAGGACCTCGTTCAGCTGCCCCATTACATACATATCATTTAAAAATGTACTCTTTTGAACCTTGGCTCAAGATGATTGTCACCGTTGGAGTGACACCATGACTCCATGTGTAAAAATGGGAAAAAGGGGTTGAGGATGGATAGATGGATGGATTTAAAAATGTACTCCTGTCCTCAAAATGTTGCCTGTCTCGTCCACCTAAAATTACTGTTCTGTGCTACAGTGTGACCACAGTCTGCTCTTACTTCATCATTTGCCAGCCTTCTAGCTGTTGGTACCCTGATGCAGTGTAACAAATGCTTCATGTTTACTGACAGCCACTTTATTTCTATGTGATAAAGAATATACTTGTGAGAAGTGTAAATTGTTGTCAGCAAACAGCATACTCCCACATCACATCAATCCAGCTCAGATGCTAAGTCAGCATATGCTGAGGTACTAAGTCTCTCTTTAAACCACCCAGATAGTGCAACAGTACTCCTAGATCACGACCACATATTCATATCCCCCAGAACACAGACTTCCACTGTTGGTTGCTAGAGCATGGCACCATACACAGTAGTGTCCTAGTCATACGTTACTTGGTAGGCAAACATGATATGGCTGTTCCATAAACCAGACTGAGGAAGGATACAGTGATGGTTAGCTGCTTTTCTGGTGTTAGAATTTGTAGTATTTCACTCCAATTACATGTACTACCTGGTCATTGTCCAAGTGGCAGTGAATGATCGTAAATATTCCAGTCTTGGGGAGATAAGACTGCTATAAACTGAGCTCTCACTATATATCAAGTCCAGGAAGCAGATGGTCTTGAGAAGTATCCTGCTGTCACTCTGAATGATGCCAAAATGCTAATAGAAAATGATTTGTTTTAAATTTTTTAAATCTTTTGCCTTTGAGGCAAACCATCAGATGTCTGTCCCTGATCTTGGATGCCAGAAGTCCCTTGCGACCAGAACATATAATCCAGTAATCTGAAGTAGTTGACTTCATTCATTCTGCACATATGGGTATACGGATCCGAGCCGGCAAAACTTTTCAAGCATCAGCTCCGAGCTCCTCCCTTACCTATATTACATCACTTCCTCCTATCTAGCCCCAGATCTCGTTTGCCGCTCTAAGAGTCAGCATCATGGTCTCTGAGCTCTAAGCAAGGTGGTAAGATTTTTTGGTCTTTTTGTGATAGTTGAGTGTGAATACCTTTTCCTTTTTTTCCTCCCTTTGCGTTTGATATTCATGTTAGTTGTAAAAAAAAAAAAAGTTATAAGTGTTTTTGTTTCTTGATACTGGTTTTCCACCTAGGCCGAATCCCTGTTTGTGTGTGTGAGAGTAAGCCATTAGGGCTTTTACTGTCTCTACTATGGCTGAACAGCCTAAGGTTCTTTTTAAGAAGTGCACAGTGTGTGGTCACAAGCTCTCACCAGCCGATGGCCACACTCTGTGTGTTCTGTGTTTAGGGGTCGCCCATCTGTCTGCATCCTGCGACATTTGTTCAGGCTTTAACCCTAGGGCTTTGAAGGATCGCCAGGCTACACTTGTGGCTAAGGGTCTGCTACCAGCTTCTGCCCTAGAGTCTGCCTCGGTTTCCTCCCCAGCCAGTGACACTGTGCAGGCAGGGACTCAACCTCCCACCAGGCCTGCTTCATCGGAGTCGTCCCAGAGAGGTAGGGACAGAAGGGATAAGGAGAGGCGCCACAAGGAGAGAGACAGGCCCAGAAAAAGATCACCGGACAGGGAGTCTTTCTCCAGCCCCTCTTCAAAGGCACCCAGGTCTTGTTCTCCTCGGCTCCGCTCTCCCCGTTTCTTGCCGGAGCCGACGTAGCCATCGGAGCCGAGGCACTCCCCTCAGATCCGGCCCAGACCCAAGTCGGTCACTTCCTCCAGGTCGACCCAGAGTGTCTCCGACCTGGATATGGACAGGCTGATGAGGAGGTTCATCCAGAACCAGATTCAGATGGGGGTCTTTCCAGAACCCTATCCCATTGGAGAGGGTCCTCCTTCTTCAGCGATGTTCCACCCTATTGCTCCTTCCCTGATCCGATCCGACATTTTGGGGTTCTTGGGTTCGAGACCTTTTGGAGCTGTTGGGTCGGCACCGATGGTTCTCATTTCCTTGACGCTGGCCGTCACCTTGAGTTCCTCGGATCCGATCTCGGATCCAGGAGACTCTTAGAGTCATGGTCGGGGAGTTGTACCCGAGGGTCGAGATCTCGCTCTTTTGGATCCCATCCTAGGTGCCCGGACTACCCCTCCGTCAGCCCCGATCCCTGCTTCGGTGCCGGGGAGAGCCTCTTCCTTACGTTCTACAGAGGTGTGCTCTCCATCGGCATTCAGGACACTGGAAAGGGTTCTCTCCCAGGGGTTGAGACCACAGCTCACCTACTCATATCCTACCCAGACCCCTCTGATTTTGGATTCTGCTCCCATTACCCTGTCTCAGGGACAGCCCATGCCAAAGCAACACCAGGTTGTTCCCTCACAGAACCCCCGGAGGCTTATGAATCCTCTCCAGAGAGTCCCACTGGAGAGGAACCTCGTAAGTGCAAGTGTAAGAGGAGGCACTTGGACTCCCCTGAGTCCATTACCACTGATACGGACTTGGAAGAAGGAGAGGGTTCCCCCAGAACACCTACCAAGGACTTCTCGTTGGGAAACATTATGGAGATCCTCCGCCAAAGAGGAGGTTGGTCAGTCCCCAAACCCTCTGCCGATGAGTCTGTATTCCTGGAAGCCTTTGGCGTGGGCCCATCTACTTCCTGGGTGTCCCCTCCAGCGGACCCTTTGGTGGACCTCATCACCACTAGGGCATGGAAGGTTCTTGACACCGTAGAGCCTATACCCAAAAGGCCAGACAAAATTCTTTCCCCGCCATCAGACAGGCAGGCATGGTCCAAAGGAGCCCCGGTAGATGCTTTGGTGGTTGCAACTGCCACAAAGAGTTCTCTGTTCATCCACCAGACAGAGTCTAGGCCGATGGATCATTTCGGGAAGCGCATGTACTCGTCAGCGACATTTTCTGTTTGTGCACTGAATTACTTGGCACGTGTTATCCGACTGCAGCGAGACCTTATATTGGAGCTAACTGAGTTGCCCCCCGAGTCTCTGTCGCAACAGGACAAGCAGTCTTTCACTGCGAAGATGACTACACTGAAATCAGTGACAAATACCTCTATGCATCTTCTCTCTCATGCTACAGAGGGAGCCGCTAGAGCTGCTGGTACAGGCGTTGCCTTGAGGCGTCACATCTGGATCAGGCTGTGTAAATTTGCGGACCCTTTTAAGGCGTCTTTCATCAATGCCCCTTTCGATGGATCATCCCTCTTTGGGAAGACTGTACATGACAAATTAACACAGAGTGAGAAGGACGGAAAGACTTTGTCAGCCGTCGGAATCCGCTTCTCTAACCCCCAGAGGTCCTATTCCAGGAACCAAAAGGGGGCAAAAGAAGATGTGGTTTCGGAAATCACAGTCCTTTCGTGACACTCATGAATATTCGTCCCCCAGAGGCAGAGGGGGACAAGACCGACGCCGTCCCAGAGGCAGAGGGGGTCCCAGAAACTTCGGGTCTAGGGAACCTTTTTCCGACAGACCTGCACAGCAATCCTGAGGGGTTGCCCAGCTGCTCTACTCTGGAGGCAGTCGGGGGAAGATTTTCCTTGCATCCAGCGGCATGGGAGTCCATTACTGCAGACCGCTGGGTGTTACAATATCCTCTGAATATGATGTTTATCCCCTTCATTTCATGTCCCATAACTCCAGCACGCCTTCCAGATGTTCCACCCGCTCACAGGGAGGCTGCAGCCTTAGAGGTTTCGAAGCTGCTACAAAAATGAGCCATCGAGCCGGTCCCCCCAGATCAATCTGGATCAGGCATCTACTCCAGGTTCTTTTTAGTGCCAAAGAAGACTGGGGACCTCAGGCCCATTCTGGACCTGTCTATCCTCAACCTGTCGGTAGAGAAACAAAAATTCCAGATGGTCACTCTACAGTCCATTCTAACGTTTCTTAGAGAATGTGACTGGATGTGCTCGTTAGACCTCCATGACGCTTACTATCACATCAAGGTCCACAGGAACTCCAGAAGGTTTCCACGCTTACGGCTAGAGGCCAGTCACTTTCAATTCAGAGCCCTACCCTTTGGTCTCACCACAGCCCTCAGGGTGTTCACCAAGGGTATGGCGGTCGTAGCGGCTCACCTGAGACTTCAGGGCATTCAGGTATTCCCCTACCTAGACATCTCTTCGCTGCATACACTAAATGTCTCTTGTGTCAGGCCCTACACTACTTCCTCGGTCTGGTCACAAGTTAGGCATCACGATCAATATCAACAAGTCCCACCTGGCTCCGGTTCAGATCATAGACTTCATCGGGGCACGGTTGGATTCGATTCAGTCAAAGATTTTTCTCACCTCGGAAAGGATAGAAAATCTCAGACTCCATGTATTGGCTATCTTGGATCACTCTGTAGTCACAGCAGCTGATGTTCTCAGGGCCCTGGGTTCGATGGCAGCCGCAATCTCTATCCTCCCTATTGCACGTCTTCACATGAGAGTCCTTCAGTGGAATCTAGAAGTTCAGTGGTCCTGGCTAGACCTTCCGATGAATTTCCACATCCAAATCGATCGAACATGCAGAACGTCACTCCAGTTGTGGCTTCAATCAGCGGACATTTTCACGGGGTGCAGCTTTCTAGCCCCTCTGGCTCAAGCCACGGTGACCACGGACGCTTCCCAGCTCGGGTGGGGGGGGGCACTTCCTGGGAAGGATGGTCCAGGGCACGAGGTCCCCTCCAGAGACCAAGCTACACATCAGTGTCCTGGAGATGAGAGCAGTGCTTTTAGCATTGAGAGCCTTCCATCCTGTCCTACTTCCGGGGATGGTAGCCATTCATTCAGACAACATGTCTGTAGTCTGGTATATAAACAAACAGGGAGGGACCCGATCCTACCCCCTTTGCCGCGAGGCCATGAGAGTTTGGGAGTGGGCCATATCCACCAGCCGGTTCTCATAGCAACGCACATCCCGGGACGCTCCAACATTCTAGCAGACAGTCTCAGCAGGTCAATCCTTCTGCCTTACGAGTGGTCTCTGAAACAATCAGTGGCGGTGAAGATCATCTGTGTTTGGGGTCAACCTTGCTGCGATCTCTTCGCATCTCCTTCCAACGCAAAGTGCACCAACTTCTTCACTCTGATTCCCCCTCCGGGGGATGTCCCCAGGGACGCTCTAGTCCATGCTTGGCCTCCCGGGCTACTGTATGCTTATCCCCCGTTACCTCTTATTCCGAAGTTCCTCCAGGGAGCTTGCTGGCTGCAGTGCAAAGTCATTCTCATAGCTCCCTTCTGGCCGCGTCAAGTGTGGTTTCCCCTTCCTATGGTCTCACCCGTTGGCTCCTCCATGGACTCTAGATCCATGCCCGGATCTGATTTCTCACCCATCGGGCATGCCCCTGCCCAACCTGGACAGTCTCAAGCTGACGGCATGGCTGCTCCAGTTCCCATGATCATCAGGACTCCCGGACTTCTGTCCCCTGTTAAGAATATTCTGGTAGCTTCTCTTAAAGCCTCCACTAGGAAACTGTACAATAGCAAGTGGAGACGTTTTTGCTTTTGGGCCTCTCAGCACAATCTGAACCCGTTTACAGCCCCCGTTCCAGTCATACTGGATATTCTGGCCGATCGTTTTCGTTCAGGCGCAATTGTTTCTACCATCAAGGTTCAGCTGGCTGCCATCTCTAATTTTCATGTGGGTGAAAATAAGGTTGCTCTGGCTTCTGCCAAATTGTGTAAAGCTTTCCTGAAGGGCACTTTTTTATTGCGACCACCAGTTAAAGAAACTGTACCCCCCCCTGGGATCTGACTTTAGTCCTTCAGGCTTTGACCTCTCCCCCCTTTGAGCCAGCCAGTTCAGTTCTGATGATGTTTTTGTCGTGGAAGACAGCCTTCTTGGTCACCATCACGTCAGCCAAGAGATTTTCAGAGTTGCAGGCCTTATCCTCCTTGCCCCCCTATTTGGTTTTCCACAAGGATAGGGTTTCCCTGCGTATGAACCCTTCCTTTCTTCCCAAGGTGTCCTCAGCAGCCAATATTAATCGATCTATAAATTTGCCAGACTTCTTCCCAAATTTTCAAAATAGAGATGAATGTAAGCTTCATTTATTGGATGTCCATAGACTGCTTCATTTTTACCTCTATAGGACTACCCTTCCAGAAATCGGATCAATTGTTTGTCTCTTTTTCAAAACCATTTTTGGGCAAAGCAGTTTCGAAAGAGTCCTTAGCAAGGTGGATCACTCTTTGTATTGCACAGGTTTATAAGGACAAAGGTTTATCTCCTCCTGGTGTATTGAAGGCTCATTCCACTAGAGCAATGGCCACTTCTGCAGCTTTCTGGTCAAGAGTTCCGTTAGACGATATCTGTGCGGCATCGACTTCGGCCAATTTGCACACATTCATCTCTCATTATAAATTGGATCTTATTTCTAGAGGGAGAGCATCCTTTGGCTCTGTGGTGCTCAGAAATATCCTTCCATAAGGGCCTCCCAGGAATATTAGTAGCTGGGGACTCTGTCCCATATGTGCAGAATGAATGAAGTCAACTACTTCAGATAAAGAAGTTATGTTCTTACCATAACTTTCCATCTGAGTAGTAGACTTCATTCTTCTGCACCTTCCCTCCCTCCATCCATCCCCCTCACTCTTCAGATTTTTCCTGTTTAGGATTGTGGTTATGTTGCCACTTAGTGTCTGCAAACTCGATCTGGGGCTAGATGGGAGGAAGTGTTGTAATATAGGTAAGGGAGGAGCTTGGAGCTGATCCTTGTTTTTCCGGCTCGGATCTGAATCTGATCCGTATACCCATATGTGCAGAAGAATGAAGTCTACTACTCAGATGGAACGTTATGATAAGAACATAACTTTTTTTTCCTCATTGCCTGAGAGGAGATTAAGGCATTCTAGTGCAGCATCATACTTGCAGCAATAGTTTTTTTTTTCCTACTCCTTTACCTCCTGACCTAAAATGAAATAAGGTCATTAAGACTGAGAACACTTACTGGCACATGCCCCACTGCTTGTAAGCTTAAGATGCATAATTCCAGGTATCACCTTTGAGGCCATTTTGTGCTTAAAGACTCCTCTGTTTTCCCCAGGATGGATGAACCAGTAAACTACTTTTACATTTCCTGTCTTCCTCCCAGCCAACTCCTTAGATGCCAGGTTCATTAGTCATGGAGCCAGTTTCAAAATAAAAGTAATTGACTTCAACAATGGGCTCAGTAACTGGTATTTAGGGTGGGGGTGGAGGAGGAGGCACAGGGTTCACTGTTTGTCAACATGGGAGGAGATTGTCGACAGTTTTACCTAGCTCTCTAGAGATGGCCTGCACCTCTCGCCTCAAGGCTTGTACATTTTGGCTAAGACCATTCCTATTCTTCATAGTGCCATTTTAGATAGTCAGTTTTCTGGACCTTCTACTTTACCAAATCCCAGTCAGGCCTATATTAGTTTGATAATTCTCTTTGTAATATTACATTTTTACCAGGGTTTAGTATCCAACATTCATTTAGACCCTCCAGCGAGAGTTAGGCATGTATCCGTACTACTGTATTAATCTACAGTCCTATTACTTCACATCAAATCTTGGAAGCCTGAATTTCCTAGTGTCAGTAAACCAGTTCAGTTGTCCTATCATTATAAAATCCCCATGTTTGTCTACTGTTGCCCATGAAACTTCCCTCAAGCAATTAAAGTCCTTAATTGTTGAACAACAAAGCAATTATCCTGGCAGACCTACAACACCAACAGCAAGTAGGCACATTCTTCCCTCAACATTTGTTTAAAGACGAATCTTTTCACAAGAGAGTACTCCTTCCTATTAGGGGCTTCAATTTCCTTGACCTTGTTGGCACTAATATAGCTCCACATCTGTTCCACACCAAAGTTTTCCCACTCCATGAGTAAGTCAGGCCACCACACCATCATATTTTCCTTAAAGACCCAACCCAAGGCTGCATCCAACCCCATGTTATTTATGGATTTCTCCAAGGCCAACCTTTGTTGCACTCTAACAGCCTTATGAATGGCTTTTCCTCCCTTACGGGACTATATAACTGAAGCAACACCTCTACTGCTGACTTCCTCTCAACTTAGCTTCTTCGTCTGTCTTCATCTGCCACAAGAATGTCACATTTTTCTTTGTTTTTCTTTTTTTAGGTATGATATCAAACTTAAGAAAAAGCCTTGTGGTGATATCCCAGTGTCAACAAACTGTGTAGTAAAAGAAAATTACTTATTGCGCTAAGGAATAAACTGAAATCCCTCCATTCTGGAAGTGATCTTGTAAAGATTCACAAATAACTCATAAAATCAACACTTGAAAAGCCAAGTGCCAATATTGCCACCTTTGCCAAAGATGACCATAAGGTCTTCTTCAAATAAGCTGGAAATCTCAGTAGTGATGCTCGACACTGCACAGAGCTGACCTGAAAAGGTACCGATACTCTGACTTGGAAATCACCAGTATTCATGGATTCAAACATCTCCCTGATTCACTCCCTAGTACTTGTTCACATGCAGCTGTTGAGGAGGGGGGCAGACACGGTTTCCTAAATGTCCTCTCCAAAGCCAGAAACACTACTTCTGTGGATCCTGACAACATACAAGCTGTCTCCTAGACAACTTGGCCTCATTGATTCCCATTTAAGTCTAGTCACACTTGGCATCTTCACTGGATGCATGTATGAGGCTTGGAGAACAGCCATAGTGGTATCTGTACACAAGTGTAGATCTGCTGACCCAGGGAACTATAGACCAATCAGTCTTACCAGTCATATGTATAAAGTATTGGAATGTATTACAGCAGAACTCGTAGGTAACTGTATTCACTGCTTATAATTCCTTTACTCAGGTAAGTTCAGCTTTGTGAATGGGGTTACCAGAGTCCACTCTTCTTTGGTATGCACTTCTCTAATGTCCCAAGTTGACATGGGTGTAATACCCAACAAAGTTTGAAAATGACTGCAAATTCGGTGCTGTCATTAACTCTTAAGCTAATACCCATGTCCTACAGAAGTGCTTAACCCACCCTAATCCTGGTGTCAACACTATGGACAAATGCATGACACAAAAAAAAAAATCAAAGCAGTGTTGTACTCTTTTGGGAACAATAATACCACTTTACCTGTCGCATAAATTATATCCTTCCTCAAAGTCATTGCTGTTATTAGAGACCTGGGCATAGACAATGTGATCTCTTTCTGACAGCTGTGTATCATCTGTTAAGAAATTCTTCTACCTGCCCCAACTAATTAGTAAAGGTATATCCCAGATTGTCTCACACTCGCCTGTCTAATCAGGCCCGTGTTAGAATATAATGGCCAAAACACCAAAGGCTAGCATAAAGAATACATAAGACACTTGTAGATAAAGTAAACTAAAAGATTCCTTTATTCAGACCGGTTTCGGCTACCCAGCCTTCCTCAGTGAAACAAAATCACAAACATATTGTTGATTAGGCTATATATACCCACCCCCAACCAGTGGAAAACATGGTTCAGCCCAAAAGAAAAAAACTAAAGTAAGTTTACAATGCGAAAGGAACTATATACCAAAATCACATTTAGATATTGATAATTATGCATGTGTAAAAAATACATATGAAAACATTATTAATACAAATGGTAGTCCACCTATATTTACCTCTTGCATATCGATCATGTCACCAGTACCTGCTATGAGGATGTAAATGTAAATCACAGCATTAACAGAATCTACTGGGTGTATCGTAAAAATTCCTTACTCATGGAATAAGCCCTTATTTCACGTCAGGCAAATTAGCCCCCTAACTGGCTTAAAGTCATCCTTAATGAGTGGGTGACGATCCATAAATTCACCCTGGCCATCATCTCAAGCGGTTCCAGATTGAGGGAGCAAACAGTGAAAATTGCAGTGACTGGGTTCCCAGTGGTGTACTGGGCCAATTGCCTTGGACAGACCTGTGAAACTTCTGATCAGTATAAACACACCATCACATTTTCATGTCCTCTGTACCCTCCGACCTGGGCACAAAGACGAATAGTGTTTAAGGAGTAGTAGTATAATGAAAATACAGTGCAGTGTGCCCTTTGAAGGGCTTTAAAAAATACAGGTCTGTTAGTCCAGGTTGGTATACAAGATGGAAAGATATCGAGAGAGAGAGAGAGGGAGGTGTTAAACATAAGAGGCGGTACAAGTAGATGAGCTTTATGTAGAAGAATACAATATCCACACAAGAATAAATAGTTAACTTTCAGTAAATACACAATTGCTGCACAAGAATAAATAACTTTCAGTAAGTAGTAACATGCTATCCAAGACATGTTGCATGGTAATCATGAAACTGATGATATTATTAATCTTGCGGCCCATTACTGATAGATTCACTGCATGTCAGCAAGTCAGATGGCATCAGAAGTACCAGTCTGGGAATCTAAACCTCTTCTGCAACATCAATAGAAGGGTTTGGAGGCACAGGTATATTTCACAGAGGTTATAGCACTGCTATGGAACAGACTCCCCATCCACGTAAAACAAAGTTCATCCCTGTCCATTTTCAAGCACAACTTAGATATACAGATGGGAATTAGAAAATTTACCCCCTGATTGCCCCTGTACTATTAATGGATAGATGCATCTCCTAAAATACTGTATCCCTTGTAGGGGGTCTCATCAAATTATCTACGGTATGATCCCAGTTATACTAATTAGGGGTGATATATGATTACTGGGTGTATATTCTATATTCAAACTTTATAAACTTCGAATCCCATATGTCTGACAACATATGATCGAAGTTTAAAAGTTCGAATATATAATAAAACAAAAAAAAAAAACGTACCTTAACGGTGCACCCCCTGCGCCTCCCACTCCCCCCTACTTAAATATACCAACTCCGAGATCGCTCTTCAGTACAGAAAAGGGAAATTCTCCCATTCTGCACTGAACGGTGCCATTACGGTTAACCTTCGAACGCTTGAAATTTCGATCATATGCTGTCGACCATGTGCCATTCGAAATTTCAAGCGTTCGTGGTTCTAATAGGAACCCTGATTACTGACCATAGGATTGGACAAGGCAAGTATCTAACCAAATGGGATAGGTTATTTTGAGCACAAAAAGGGAAGATGCAGCTAGCCTAGTACTTGCCTATGAGCCCATGAACCTGTTAAATGTTGCACTTAAAGCAGACACAAGCTGTAACTTTTTTTTTTTTTTTTTTTTACACAAAGGCCATAATTTGCTAACTTGGGTAGCTGGTGCCAGTAGTACTTTACATAATCTTGAAATATATCACCACAGTGATGTGGTGGGTCTCAGACAAAGGACAGTGAAAAAAGCATGTCAAAAGAAAGCAAGTAAAAGCAGTGCTTCTGGCTATCAGAGGTTTGATGTTCATTTGGAAACCAGAGGTCCTCCACATCCTCCGACAGCAGTTTAGTATGTGGTACATCAGCAAGAATACGGCAGTCTGTCATACTGTGCATCTTGGCTATTGAGGCTTGAAATGTGGCCCAGGATTCAGATCTGACCATCAAGACTTCCTGCATACCCTTCTCAGGAAAACTTTGTGGCAAACCAGCTGAGTAGGACAGCAGCTGCCCCTCACAAATAGATGTTGGACAGTGACACCTTCCTGGATCTGGTCCACAGGTATAATGTGCTGAAAATGAGCTTTTTCTTCTTCTTGGGAAAATGCAGCTCCAAAAGTTCTGATCCAGGACATCATCTCAGGAAGACTGGGAAATGGATGCCTTCTCTTTCATGCTGGGAAAGCATGTTTCTGTACACTTTCTACACAATCCCTCTTTTCTGAAAGGTAATTCAGAAGGTAAAAGGGGACGGGCCAAAAACATTACTAGCTCCCTGTTGAACAACATACTGATTCTCCATACTAGTCAGTATGGTTCGCATAGAACGTGTGCTGCTGCTTTGATATGTAAGCCTCTTGACCCAAAATTAAGGGATCACTCATCTCCCATCCTGTGGACTCTAAGGATAGCAACTTGGATAAGCTGCCAGTCATTTTATTTATGCGCATGTTGTCTGACAATGTGTTCACTGTCTTGAATGAGACTAAGTTACCAAATGTAAGGAAGTCTTACCTAGCTAAATAGAAGAGACTCGCCATCTGGTAAGAATGGAGGAATTAGGACCCAGCACAGAAGTCAGTGTCCATGATCTTCATGTCCCTGTCAGAGCCTTCAAAATCAGGGTTGCCCTGTGCCTCTGTAATGGTACATATCTAAGCTGTTTCTGTTTACCTACCTTGGGATTCCCTACACTGTTCTTTGTTGCTAGTTAAGTAGTTCCTGTAGAGGGTTCTGATTCTGAAGCCCCCCCCCCCAAAAAAAAGAAGCCTACTTCACTACAAGATCTCAACTGTGTCTTTGAGAAGCTGACATTATTCCCCTTTGAGCCAGTAGATTCTACATCCTGTAAGTTCTTGACCTGGAAAACCATTTTCGTAGTGTGTGTGTTGCTTCTCCCAGAAGGCTTTCAGAGCTACAGGCTTGTGTGCAAAGAATCTTTACTACTCTTCCACAAAGTTAAGGTCTGTCTGTGTACCACAACCCTACTTTCATTCCCCAGATAGTAAGAGAGTTGTCATTCATTTAAACTGTTCATCTACCAGTATTCTATCCTATCCTATCCTATCCTATTCTCCATCCCAGAACAGAGAAGAGAAGAGTGCAATCTGCTCTCCTTTAATATGCATAGGCAATTGACAGCCTACCTGGACAGGACAAGGCAATGGGAAAGCTGAGCAGTTATTTGTATCCAAATAGGGGTGACCTCCCTGCAAGCAGAGTACCTTTAAATGGCTATTCTATTGTATTTGTTTTTTGTTACTCATTCTGTATCAGGGCTGGCAAGGGCCCATTCCACTAGAACCTTAACCGCTACTAATGCCTTCCTTGGAGCAGTTTGGGTGCCAATACTCACAGTCCATAGCTTCTCTAAGCATTAAAGCCTAGAGAAAGATTGGCCTTGGCTATGTCACAAGGGTTACTTCCTTCAGCCAACTCATTCTCATTGCTAGCCTCCTACTGGACAGTGAGATTTGTAAAGCTTCCCAAATGTGAAGACTACCACAGCAGTAAATCATATGATGGACATAGTAACACTACAGTGGTCATACTCGTTAATTTCTACATTATGGTAGATGTTAATGAGTATGACATCTGCATTATGGTAAATTCTTAACGCAGCTGTAGTATTGCCCCCTCTTCTTCCTATCCTGAGGGGGCATCCAGGGTCTGTAATGGGTACACAATCACCCTTCTCCCTCCTCCCCCCTTGGTTGTCTCTCCACAAGGTGTCCTCATTTTCAAGTTGACCTAGATTTTGAGTGGCATCTTTGGCATTCTTCTTGTTGCAATGCCATCCATTCTGTCTTGTTAATCTGGGCAGTTAGTACTCCGCACCAGCCACAGGTACTTGGAGGCTAGGGCAAGGAAGAACCAAAGATGGTAGGGGTGAACATTTCACCTGTACTACAGATGCATTGATGTTCAGAGTGGACATCAAGCCTTCTGAGTCAACCCAAATGTGAATGCAATTATAGTAGTGAGCATACATTAGCATCTGCAGTTATGGTAGTTTCCTGACACAAATGTATTTTAGTTTTTCAGTCAAAAAAAAAGTTAGATAAGATATAAATAAAGAAGTAATACTTGCTTTGTATTCTTACACACACACACACACACACACACACACACACACACACACACACACACACACACACACACACACACACACGCACACAATTGAAAATATAATGGCAGTAAAACACTTCAAACAGTGACTTGGGTTGCTTGGTTGCAGTGTCTTTAGATAAAACCGTCATGATGCTAGTCTGTTGTACATTATTACTTTGCTTAATTAAAAGACTTGCAGTTCTTCTAGGAACTATATCTGTACAGTTTCACTGTAGTTCTGAGGGGGGTTTTTTGCCTGTTTTGCACAGCTTTACTGGCCCTGAGACATGTCTTACTGAGCTCAGTAATTAATTTTGTACATACTAACAAGCTTACTACTTTTCAGGTTGCATTTCACTTGTCTTTTTTCAAAGCATTTCCTTTGGAAAAAAAATGAGTAGTGGTTGTTATATCTGTCTGCCTATGTGCATCATTATTTTCCTGGTTTAATCAGTAAGGTGCAGGTGTGCAAAATAAGGACTTCCTTAAACCTATTATATGAACATGCAGTATCACATCCCATGTAATTTGTGTCTCAGATTATTCTGTATGATGCATCCATTTTTCAAGTCACTAACCTCTAAAAAAAGAAGATATAGTTCACCTGTATGTCTGGCTTTGTCAGTTCAGGAGGTGATATATCCACAAGAGTAGAATTGTCCGCATAGGTGTCTCTAGAGGGCTGCATATGGGGGCATTGGTCTGGTACTTAAGGGTCTAAGATGTTAACAGATTGCTTCCAGTAGTCAAAGGTGCAGGGTTTGAATCCTCACACCTCCATTTGCCTATGGTGCAATTCTGAACAATTCAGTCAGACAGAACTCCTCGGTTCCACCACAAAAGGGGCACTTTCTCCAATTGGTTTCCCTGATTAAAGAGTACATTAAAAATAGTATTTAAAATTGGTCCTCCTTGCCTTCCCCCCTACCCAGTTATGTTTAGGTTCGTCCAGAATTCTTAAGCAAAGAAACTGAGAATTGTTTTGGTCTGTTCATTGAACAATTTGTGGCTTTATGGCAAATTGTGGATTACTCACTAAATAATGCCAGACATGTGAGGTTCATACTTTGTGTGCTTCAGAAAATCCTTGTTAATGCAACTTTCTAACTTTGTCAGAGAAAGATTTAAAATCTGTTTCTGATTGTTGGGTATTTATCTTTGATTTTTTTTTTTAGCTAAGAGGTTGGGAAGGGGGGGTGTATAAAATGGGATGCATTGTATTATTCCTTCAGTAGTGAGCTGAAGTACATTTCAGGTCATTATTTATGCATTATATTGCAACCAAACGCCTAAATGTACACAGTCGAACAAGGGGTTGTAATTGATGGGCAAGTATATATATGTGTGCGTGCGTATGAATGTATTTGAGTTTGTGTGCATAGCCTGCATCCTAGAGTAGTTATGGTGTAAAGGAAGGAATCAATTATAGTAAACAGGGACTTCATCATATGAACTACATTCTTTGGGTGCAATCCTCAGTTATCTTGTTTTGTTGACTGTTTATAGTATTCTTATTTATCTATGAATAAACTTCACAGCTTGATGTCTACGAGTTTAATGTTAAAGTATTAACTATGGATCTTTCGGCTGTTGCCGTTAGGGTTCGCCACAGCGAATCATCTGTTTCCATTTCTTCCTGCCCTCCACATCTTGCTGTGTTGCACCAACCACATGCATGTCCTCTCTCACCACATCCATAAATCTTATCTTAGGCCTTCTTCTTTTCCTCTTACTAACAGCTCCATCTTTAGCATCCTTTTCCCAATATACCCAGCATCCCTACTCAGCACATGTCCAAACCAGTGCAATCTTGCCTCTCTGGCTTTGTCTCCAAACCGTCCAAAGTGAGCTGACCCTCTAATATACTGATTCATAATCCTGTCCATCCTCATCACACCCAGTGCAAATCTTAACATCTTTAACTCTGCCGCCTTCAGCTCTGTCTCTTGCCTTTTTGTCAATGCCACCATCTCCAACCCATAGAACATAGCTGATCTCACTACCCTCTTGTAGACCTTCCCTTTCACTCTTACTGTTACCTGTCTGTCACAAATTACTCCTGACACTCTTCTCCACCCTGCCCGTACGCTCCTCTTCACATCTGTTCCACACACAGCATTATTCTGAACTGTTGATCCTAAGTATTTAAACTCATCCAGCTTCACCAACTCTACTCCCTACATCCTTGCCATTCCTCTATCCTCCTCCTCATTCACGCACTTATATTCTGTCTTAGTCCTGCTGACCTTCATTTGTCTCCTCTCTAGAGCATATCTCCACCTCTCCAGTGTCTCCTCAACCTGTCCCCTACTTTCACTACAGATCACAATGTCATTCGCAAACATCATAGTCCATGGGGACTCTTGTCTGATGTAGTCTGTCAACCTGTCAATCACCATTGCAAATAAGAAAGGGCTTAGAGCTGATTCTTGATGTAATCCCATCTCCACCTTAAATGCATCCATCACTCCTACTGCAGACCTCACCGCAATCACATTACCCTTGTACATATCCTGTACCACTCTAACATACTTCTCTGCCACTCCCGACGTCCTCGTACAATACCACAACTCCTCTCTAGGCACCCTGTTATATGCTTTCTCCAAGTCTACAAAGACAATGCAACTCCTCCTGACCTTCTCTATACTTCTCCATCAACACTCAGAGCAAACATTGCATCTGTAGTGCTCTTTCCCGGCATGAAACCATACACACCCACATACCAAACAGCAAGTTAAATTAACAATGTACCCATAGTTAATAGCTAAAGTATTAACTATGGATACATTGTTAATTTAACTTGTTTGCAGGTATGTGGGTGTGAAATGCACCATGTTGGGTTACAACAGTTTGTTTTTTAGTGCAGATGAGTTAAGGCTATGAGCTATAAGTGAGCTGCTTCCTGTAGTGCTGCTTTTGATTCACAAGGTTTTTGTTTGTGTAGTCTTAAGTCTGAACAAGTCATTTCACCAGAGAGTGCTATTGGGCTGCCCCTGAAGAGATGCTTGTATCCAGCAGGCTGTCCTAAACTGTTAGCAAATTCATTACACATTTGTCTTTTGAATGCCTACATACTTTAAATAGCCTCCTATATGCTTCAGTATATGATGCTGTTTGACGATGAATCCCTGCACGTCTTTAGTTGTTTAATGGATTATCAGATGCATTTTCTGTAAATGTGAGTTTAAAAGGAAGAGAAGTTTACTGTTGCTCTTGCTGTCTGTTTTCAATGTGAATTTTCTTTTATTCATCAAATGGCCATCAGTGTTTTGCTGTAAATTTTTTAATAAAATTTTTAGATTAAATCCAAGTCACTGTGATTATTATAAAAGCAGAGAAAGTAGTATGCACAGTGACATGTTTCAACAGTGTTTTATGGTAACTGGGGAGAGACAGACAAGTAATGGGATATTATTATTGCCAGGGCCCCATCTGACCATAATCCAGCTCTGTTCCTATTCTTCAGAAACTCCATGAATGTTTAACTTCATACATATGCCCTATCTTTTTGTTTTTTAGCTATTAAACCAGGTAAAGGGGCAACCCTACATGGTTAAGTGCCTTACTCAAAGTCTCACAGTAGGTAAATGGAGGTAGAAAGAATCAAACCCTGTACCCCTGACTGTAGGAAGCAGCTCACTAAGTATTTGTCCCTACATAAAGGTGGAAATTCTACTGATCTGTCCTACCACAGCCATCCTCACACCCCTATCCAAGATGTTGGGAAAATGTATCCACACCCAGTTGGTCAAATACCTCACCAACCATAACCTACTCTTCTTGACTCAACGTGGTTTTTGGCCTAATCGTAGCACCACTACTGCCTTTTTAAACTTTACAAACACTGCAAATCAACACTGAAACAATGGTAAACTAGTCTCAACAACATATCTAAAGCATTCAGTACTGTCTCACACCAGAAACTCCTTCAGGAGCTAGCCTCCCTAGGCTTCAGTGTCCAATTACTAGACTGGTTCCACATCTACTTATCCAATAGGAAACAAGCTGTGAAATGGCAAAAAAAATTTTTTTGACTTCCTCACAGTCACTGCTCCTCTAGGATCAGTTCTAAGATTCCTACTCTTCAGTAGCTTTATTAGTAGCCTATACTCTGCCACTAAACAAGCTACTCTGGTACAATATGCAGATGATGCCACTCTCATCTGCTCAACCCAAACACTTGCGTCCTACAGGACAGCACTCAAAAGGCCTTTCTAGCTATAGAAACCTGCCTGTGGAGCTCAAACTTGCTCTTAAATGCTAATAAAAAAAAAACTGATTATTTTTATCCACAAAACTTACTCAAGTAAAAAACAGTCTTTTCATATCTTATCATCCAATTAAAAACAAAAATAGAAATATGTGACACAGGCAAAACTGCTTGGCATAATGTTCTATGATAACCTCCGATATGACCAACACCTACTACTAGCTATCAGAATAAAAAAAAAGGTCTTCTTTCAACTTCTTTTGGCTTTTCCCGGTTAGGGGCCACCACAGCGGAACTCCGGTCCGCTAATGATTGGCAGTTGATTTTTACGTGCTGAGTTGCCGGCCCTAACGCACAACCTTCAATGAAGGTACGCCCATTCACGCATGTCTCCACAGAAGATGCTCTAGCTGACAAACAGGACAACGTCTTGCTGGGAGGTGACAACGCTACCGCAGCACCACCACCGCGGATTCAAAAAAAGGTACTTGCGTATTATCGCAACCACAGCTTTTCTACATTGACAGCATTCTTGGCAGCATGATGTTTCACATTAGAACGGAATGTTGCCGAGAATGCTGTCAGTGCAGAAAAGCTGTGTTTGCGATAAAACATTCATAGTCAACTAGTTAATTTTCGTCCAACAGATCATAGTCAACTAGTGTAGTGTTAAGTGTAGTATTGATACTTCTTTTTTAAAAAAAAAAAATACATGCAATTCCTCTTCATGTTGAAAGTTTAAGCAGCGAATTGCATGGATTTTTTAAAAAGTATATTGCAACCCCACTTAACACATCATTGGTTGACTGTTATGCAACCACACTTTACCAAGCTTTTCTTGTGGTGGAAATCGGACTCCTATCGCAGTTATTAAAATTGATTCAAAGCAGTCCTTTTTGTTGGCTGTTTGTGCTTCATGGCAGATGAATTCAGCATCCCTGTTCAGCAGTGTGTTTATTGTAAGAAAGTTATTTTGATGTTGATGGTGAGTATTGATCAGTGCACTGTAACGCAAACAGACATTCTGAGCAGTAAATATCTGAGAGCCCTTTTCAGAAACTTAAGGCCATCATTTCTCCGTTGCCTTCAGGAGAGTCAGGGTATAATTGATCGCTGCTCCGTATCGCAACCACGAAATTGTCAGCATTGATAGCATTCTCGGCAGCACAATGTTTCAGTTAAGAACTGAATGTTGCCGAGAATGCTGTCAGTGCAGAAAATCTGTGGTTGCGATAATACGCAAGTACCAAAAAATAGTAATAATTGTTAAAAAAAAAAAAAAAACTAGGATCCTGTACATAGCTAGGATATTCCTCACTAATAACTGCAGGAAAGCCATAGCATAAACATATCTACTTTCATCACTTCTCTGTGCCTTGCCCATCTTTACAAACCTTAACTCAGCCAGCAAAAATAAGCTAGAGACATCCTATAACAAAACTGCAAAATTTGCTACAAATAATCCTCAAAAAATCCACCACTGTACAGTACTAAAACCCTTAACTGTACAGAACTTAAATATGTCAACTACCATCAACTTTTCTCAGCCCATAATCTAAAACTCCCCAGAAGAATGCCCAGCTCTAAAAGGAATACTTCAGCCATTGCAACACTAATCAAGCCCAGTGATCCAACACCAGATCTTTTCTGTCCGTCACAAATTCAAATAACAGTACAGGTAACTCATTATACTCTATGATCAGGTTGTAAATAGCTGAAACCAAATACCCCCTGAAATAAGACAGATACTCATACTAGATAGCTTCAGTACATATCTAATGAAACACCTACTGAACAACTGGTTTGGTTTTGCTCATGCACTACCCCAGGCTGAAACCCCTGTATTCAACCTAAATTTCTCCATCAAAGTCCAACGGTCTTAACTTGACCTTTCTGTACTTTAGTCTTACACATGTAACTTTATTTCTCTGTCACTAAGAAATGTCACTGCTTGTTCTCCCATAACTATCATTTATATTGTTCTTCTACATACTTCAGCTGCACTCTTACCTACTTTCTCACCTACAAAACTCCCATCCCAGGAAACAACTACTACTAACATCTCTTTGTTTCTTTAATACATGATTATACTTGCTGTCCACCTCAGTCTACCTACTGTTTCGTATGTCTACTTTCTTTCAAGTTCTACCTCTTGCAAAATCCCTTGCTGCCTAGCTGAAAGGCACATTACATAATGCTTCCACTGCTAACTGTGGTATCTCTCTGTAATCAACTACCAAATGTATGAAAGAAAAATCATATGCTACTGTATTTTATTTAATTGTGTTTCATGTAAACTTTCATGATTTTTACAAAATGTCATTGTTTTTTCTATTATATAAAATTACTTACCTAACTTGTGGAACTTTTCTACCGGGACTTCAACTGGAAATGGGATAAACCTCAGTCAGAACTTCCTGATAAACAGAGAAATAAATAAATGAATATAAATAAATAAATAGATCCTTAATCCTTTGCACTAGCTACCAGACTTTCATGCAGGTTTTCATTTTCTAATAGATCACTAAGGGTTAAAACTAATTAACGTTTAAATCGGTCATTAATGCCATTAATTTGAGTTTCATAGTTTTTGTTGTTCAGATATTCAGAAAATGTATTTTGAAGCAAAACTTGTTCTCTTAACTTATTAAATGAATCAGAGTAGTTTGCCTTTTATGTCTTCGATTTTGCATAACATCACTGATTTTGCCTCATGTCTGTGCCCTGTCTCTCATTAACTTTTTTTTTCTGGTAAATCACTAAGGATTGCTGTCAGTCAGTAATGTCCATAATTACAGTTTCATAGTACTTATTGTTCGGAGAATGCTTGTCCGTGCATCACTTAATTGTCTGCTAACATTAGTTCACATTAGTTATTGTTCTGTTAACATTTTATCTAATTTGGAGTTCTCTGGCACTTCAGTTAAACTGCTTCCGGTAGTCAAAGATCCAGGGTTTGAATTCTTTCACCTATATTTGCTTACTTTGTGAATTTGAGCATGTCACTTAACCAGTGCTCCTGGGTCACCTCTGATCACGGATGCTTTTTCCTTTATTTTTAGTTTTAGAAAACAAGCAGAGGTAGGCCACCACGGAGAAACCTTTATTAACTAGGAAAACTGTATAGAAACGGATAAGCGCTTTTAACTCCTAGAGCCTTCATCATATCTTGCATTATTGCTAGTGTTCCTTCCCTTTGAAGCAGAAAGCAACCAATTAAAATTTTAATTTTATCTAGGCAGTCCCCTCCCTTTCAACGGTGGCTTCAAGGGAACTATCTCATTCAATCTAGGGAGCCGATCGGCCTGCAAATCAGCAATCCATCCGCTTTCCAAAACCTCTGTTATATTATATAAATCACCACCCTGAAGATTATCATGTACTCAACAATAATGCCATAAATATTAACTTGTGTTGTGCATTCTCTTGAATATGTTTAGACAAAATCATTGGTGTTTATTCTTAGTCTAATGTCACTGAGGTGACATAGAATTCTATCTTTGAACTGCCGATTAGTCTTACCAACCTAAAATCCATTACAGAAGGTGAAAATAGCTGCATAACTAATATTTTTGGTGTTAAGATCTGCATAGGTTTTCAGCTGATATAACCTTTTAGTAACAGGATGTCTAAAAGAGTTACTACTGTTAATTGTAGCACCTTACCTGCATTTCCTACAGGGAAAAGTCCCATTCTTTAAGGTTGTTTTCTTTGATGGAATCCTATCCTTATAACAGAGAAGTCTCTTCAAATTCATCTTATTTTTAAAGCAGAACCTTGGAATTTCACCCATTATGTCTTTTATTTTGTCATCCATTGTTAGTATGTGCCAATTCTTAATCTCACAAACCTGTGAGATCACTGCTATATGTAAGCAGGCATCTTAGGCCACTTTTATTGCTACCTTGCTGTGGTGTGGGACAGGTTAGTTCTGATGTAATATTCTCTGAAAAGTAAGGATGTACCCTTGTTTTCATATTCCTAGTGGGCATGAGTCCCTGTTGGACCTCCTGTTGTCTATAACCATGAACATGAAGACATTGCACTAATTGTTCTATTTCCTTCATATATACTTCTTTAGCAGTGCATAATCTAAAGGTGCAAAGTAACTGTCCCTAGATAATATGCAGGTATACATGCGCAGAATGCATACTTGTCCTGTGCAGAAGGTAGTTCTTCCAACAGTCATGTATCCGTGTATTATAGCTTCCTTGATAATCCAATAATAATGTTACATCTAAGAACTCAGTTACTTGAGTGGATCTATGGACATCAAATTCCAAAAAAAGTGGTGGTACTTGCTATGTACTCAACGAAGTAAGAAATTTATTTCTGGTTTTGTCCAGAATTCTTGAGCAAAGAAATATAGGTGTTTTAGTCTGTTCCTTTTAAAATTTGTGACTTTTTGCAAATTGATGATTGTGGTTAGTAAGTAATGGCAGGCATGTGAGTTGCAAATTTTGGATCCAGCAGATAATGTTTGATAAGTCCGAGTGTGTTATTTTCTGAAGTTTCTAAGTGTATATTTAAAAGCTGTTCATGATTTTGTTACTTGTTTCTGATTCTTGAGCTAAAAAGTTGAGAGGGGGAGCGGAGATTAACTTTAATGCTGTGAGAGCTGAGATACATTTCTGATCCAGAATTTATGAATGTATTCATTTGGTTGACCTCAAGCAAGTGTCCACAGTGTACAGTCATACAAATGGCTGAAATTGATTTTGTGTGTGTGTGTGTGTGTGTGTGTGTGTGTGTGTGCGCACGCGCAGTCATGCATGTGTGTGGGTCAAAGATCAAACTGTTAGTAATTGGCAATGTAGTGATTAAAGTAATAATAACCGAGATGAGGTGAAAGGAAACTGCCACTGAGAGTCTGTAACTCGTGATGCTAAGACAGAATGTAAGCTTTGTGTGTGTGTGAGGGGGATGGGAGCCCTGGACTTCATTCTTAAGTCTCTAATGTTTGAGAGGAGGAGCTAGGTGTGCAGTAAAACGTAATTGGTGTATTACCTTATTTTAAAAATAGTGTAAAATGAAAATTTACATTGCAATCAAGTGACTATTCTGGCAGACAGAGGTACTGGGTATATCAAAGTACTTTTTGTAAGTATAAAGTCCACAGTTTAACCAAGGTGTGAGCTTCCCTCCTAGATGCTAGTAAATGTGTCATATTTTACCCATCTGTTCACATTTAGCAGGATAGTGCAGTATTCCACATTTCTGGAAAGTTGACTAGCAGTAGCTTCTTTAATTCATTCTTTTGTTGGTGTTCTAGAAGGTATGGTTTTAATGGTATGTTATTAATGGTATTGCAAGCCTGCTTTTCACCTGTATTTATTGATTACTTAATTAAGTTATACCATCATCCTATTTCGACATTCTGATGTAGTTTTTGTACAGTTATGTGACTCCTACTATATGGCTCCTGAGGTTTGTTACCCTTCTAGAGAGTGTAGTCTATAGGCATGTGCCTATGCTGACTGAAGGACTAGCCAGGATTCTGGAGGTGACAAAAAGGTTACTGTACCACTTATAGGCCTGTGAGCATGCAAACTTCTAAGACGTAACATGCTGTATTTTCATTTTTTGAGTTATTCCCCTTTTCCCAAATGCAAGTGGAAGACATCTGTTACTCTCATTTACCCCATAGCAGAGTGCATTGCTGCAGCTACCATTACACACTACTATTCTGTCAATGCTTATAGATCCTTTCAATAAATTTGGGAGTTAGTTTTGCCTGTTTAATAACTGTCATATATTACATAGGTAGCAAGATGTACTTCTCCCTTTATGCTACATTTAAAAAAATTGTCAATTTTAAATGTTCTGTTTCTTATCTGTAAAAAAAGGTCGTTGTGTTAATAAACCGGCACTACCTGCACATTCCATACATTTCCCCTTTTTAAAAAGTAAATTTGGGAGAAGTGCCAACAACTACTGCTTATTCATGGTTACTCAATATAAACTTCCAATTATTTGTTACTGTGTCTCTTGTATTGTTAAAGTCAAGTGAATATTATTCAGAGTAATTGGAATATTTTGTAGGGTGACAGATTTGTAAATACAATACTGTACTACTTAGGAAAAGTACAGTTGTGTAACCTGAGCTTACCATAACAGTAGATGTTTGAATGATCACTGCTGCAGTAGCCTTAGGTATGAGTTGCATCCTGCCAAGGATGTAACATCCAGCCAGCTTCCAAAACTTCAGGGCACGTTCCACGTGCCCAAACTGTCTAGCAGCTCAGGCTGAGCCGACTTATAGACAAGAAACCCTTCAGAGCTTTCCTGCCAGCAGAGAGAGGGAGGCTGAGTCCTGAAAAGGCAAGGCCAGGAATACCAAACAGCAAATGTCCACACCTTGGTGTAAAAAACACACCAAAAAACAATGGGGATGAAGGGAGGGAAAGGCTACTGCAGCAGTAACCATTAAAACATCTACTGTTATGGTAAATTCAGCTTACACGATTGTGCTATGTTCTTCATGTTGATCACTGTTGCAGTAGCCTTAGCTGTATGGGCAGATTACCATAGCTAACTATATTTTGGAGGAGGAAGGGTCCCGGGGCTCTTGGAGAATGGTCCTTGCAAAGCATGATCTAGACCTAGAGAAGGAGTCCAGCTTGTAGTACTTTGTAAAAGTATGTACAGAGGACCAATTAGCAGCTTTTAGAATAGTTCTAGAATCCTCTTTCCCAAAAGCCATAGAAGATGCCAAAGTCCTTGTAGAGTAAGGTTTGTGCCTGCCTGGAATAGATTTGTCATGATTATAACAAAAGATGTGATGTCAATTCTCATTAATTCCTCAACACTTTGGTTTGGATCTGACTCTGCTGCCTTTTACAGTTCATGGCTACTAGAAAGTTTCTGATATGCACTCTTTGTGTGTCAATTGTTTGGGTACTGCTCATTTAAAAGTTGATTGTGAGACCTGCAAGGCCTTTAATCACCGTGCATTGGTAGATCGCAAAAATAAACTTATTCTAAAAGGTCTTCTTCCTATGACCTTTTCGGAATCACTGGTTGGGGCTCAACCCTCCAAAGCTTACAAAAAAAGAGCACAGAAAAAGGCTGTCTGATTTGTCTGGATCCTCCACTCCTTCCTCTGATTCCTACCATGGAGCCTGCTGAAAAAGTTTCTAAAAAGTCAGATCTGAAGTCTAAATATTCGGATCTGTAGGTGTCAAATGTCTGATCTACTTCACCAAATCCAATAGCCTCGGAACCGAAACATTTACCTAGAACTATGTATGCATACTCTTTGGATCTGTTCCCTTCCTGAGTGCCATCCTCTTTTTGGAGAGACACCAACATTCCGGGTCCCCTTCAGTGGCCTCATCTTCTCGTTCTTCCAGAAGCCTGACAGAGGCTGACATGGCTAGGATGATGATGAAGTTTCTCTCGGCACAGATTCAGATGGGAGTTCTGCTGGCTCCTACCCCTTTGGGTCTGGAGAACTTTACTAGTACTGCACCACCCATCTCAGCTCTTTCTCCAATTCATCCCATGGTTTCGGAGCCCTTTGATCTGAGTTTTCAAGGATCATCTGTGTCGGATCTGAAGATTGTTGTATCTTTAGCTCTGATGCATTCTCTGAGTGCACCGGCTTTGCTCATGTCGGAGCCAGATGACTGTCAAAAACAAAGTGCCATTGTTGGATCCGAGGTGTTAGTCATCTCATGAGTTATCGGAGGCGTCTGTACCCCTCAGAGTCTCTGCATTGGACTGCTTGGCCTAGAATGCTTTCAGGGATAATGTCTTTTCAGCTCTGTCTGCCTCCTCCTCCCTGGAGCCCTCTGCCTTTGAGGTGGTAGAGAGAGTGTTCTTTACTTTTTTGGGGGGGGTTGGATGTTTCCATCCCCCTTTGATCTTCCCTCTGGAACCCATATGTCTTTTTGCCTTGAGCCTCATCACTCTACTCCACAGGGACAGCCAGCCCAAAATCTCTAGCTTATCTGGCAGTGTATACTTTTTTCTTCTGATACTTCTCCAGAACATCCCACCAAAGAAGTCCCTAGGAACAGAAAGTGCAAGAGGAGGCATTTAGACTTTTCTCAAGAGTCAGTCACCTAAGATGCAGATTTTGATGAGAGGGAAGGGTCCCCAAGGTCACCACCTGATGACATCTTCTTTAGAGACATCCTGGAAATCCTCAAGCAAAGGGGTGGTTGGTCTACTGATAACCATTCCCAAAAGGAATTGGTATTCCTGGAAGCCTTTGGGTCTGGCCTGTCTACCTCCTAGGTGGCTCCATCCACCAACAAGCTCATTTATTTGATCTCTAGGTGGGTGTGGAAGGGACCCAGCTCTGTTGAGCCAATCCCCAAGAGACCAGACAAGATCCTGGCACTACCGAAAGGAAAAGAGTTTTGGAACAAAGAAAGTACCAGTGGTTGCCATGATAGTAGCAGCAGCCATTTAGAAAGAACTTGTGGAGCAGAGTTCATCTGTCCACCCCTTAATGGAAAGGCTAGGGTGTTGGACAGATTTGGGAAGCGTGTATATGCTTCAGTGACCTTTGCACTCAAGTCACTGAATTATTTAGCACATTAGATTACAGAGGGATTTGATTAAAGAACTGTCCAAATCCCTCTCTGGGACCAGTACTTCAGAGGCACAGAGCTCTATTGCCTCACAGTTGGCTACCCTACAGTCTATCATGAATTCGTCCATGAGGTTTCATTTGACATGTGGCTGAAGGTACCCCAAGGGTGGCGGGCTCAGGCATTTCCATTAGGAGGCATGCCTGGATATGCTTGTGTGATTTTGCAGAGTCCTTCAAGTCCTCCTTCGTTAATGTACCCTTTGACGGAAGTTTTTTGTTTGGCCCTAATGTAAAAGACACACGCTCCAGGTATGAGTAAGATTGTATTAAGTGAGATGCTATTAAGTGAGAACCTAGCAAAAATTCAAGCTCCTATAAACCCTGCAAACACTTCTATTTATCAGACACTCTGACAGGATCTGTAGCTGGGGGGTTCAGGCTAAAACAACTTCCCAGCCTGTTATCCTTATTCAGTTTGCAACCGGCCATGAGGCTCATTGCACATGCAGCTGAAGGGATGGCTAGGATGGCAGGTTCTGGCATAGCAACTAAGACACACCTGAATGCAGTGAGTTTTCAGAGCCATTTAAGACTTCTTTCGTCAATGCCCCCTTTGACGGAACATCACTTTTTGGCCCCAAAGTTAAAGGAGGATGGAAATATGCCTTCTGATGTGGGAATATACTTTTCCACTCCTCAACAGCCCTGTTTGAGGAACTAGAGGAGTGGAAGTTTGTAGTTCAAAAAGTCCCAAGGGCCTTTCCAAGACTTGCGTGGTAATGATTCCCTCCGGGGCAGAAGAGGGAGTTTTAATGGAAGATGCCGTGCTAGAAGCAGCGGCGGCCCGCAAAATCAGGGTTCCAGGGATTCCTTCCCTGGTAATTCCTATCAACACTCCTGAATGGAGGCCCGATTCCCTTCCTGTGGAGACAGTCAGGGGTCAACTTTCCCTGCACCTGCCTACTTGGCTAACAGTAACAATGGACAATTGAGTACAGAGGATCATAACCGGAGGTTACAATATTCCCTTCTCCAAACAACCCAGATGACCAAGGAGAATCCCAGATGATCTAACCAGTCACAGGGATGCGGCAGTATTAAAAATTCAAACACTACTCTACAAAAGAGCCATCTAAACAGTCCCACCAGACCAAATCTGATCTGGGGTTTACTCAAGATTCTTGTTAGTGCCAAAGAAAATCTGGGACAGGAGACAAATTTTGGATTTCAGTGTCTTGAACAAATCAGTTTAGTGTACCAAATTCTGGATGGTCATGCTTCAGTCCATCCTCCCGTTCTTATGGAAAGATGATTGGATGTGCAGGATGCACATTATCACATAAAAATAGACACATGGTCCAGAAGGTTTCTGCACTCTGGGAGCTGGTCATTATAAGTTCAGAGCCATGCCCTTCAGTCTCACCACGGCCCCCAGGGTTTTCACCAAATGCATGGCGGTCATCGCAGTTCACTTCTGGCTGCAAGGATTTTGGGTGTTTCCATACTTAGATGACAGGCTCATTACCAAAATCAGCAGGCATCTACTACTACAAGCGAGGGACTACGTCATTCAAACTTGTTCCTTGCTGGGGATTACAGTAAACTACAAAAAATCCCATCTAGAACCAACACAGCACTTGGAAGCTCATAGGAGCGGTGTTGGACACTAGCACCTGTTTCATGTCTCTTCCTAAAGAAAGACTTCACAGAATAAAATCACCGGTCAACCAGATTATTCACAACAATACAGTGGCTGCCAGAGTTGGTATTACAGACTGTAAGGTCCATGGTGGATACCATCACTTTAATTCCCCTCACAAGGTTTCATTTGTGGATTCTACAATGGCTCTTGGTGTCACAATGGTTATTTCTAGCACAACTAATGTCACATCAAATTCGAGTCACCAATATATGCAAACAGAACCTGAGTTAGTGGCTCCATTCCAACAACATCCTACTGGTCCATCCCTTTGTCCCTGGTCAACCCCAAGCCATAGTGACCATGGACCCATCCTGGATAGGGTGGGGGGGATCATTATCTGGGGAAGACCCTCCGAGGCACTTGGTCTCAGTTAGAGGCCAGTTTGAACATCAGTGTTTTTGTGATGAGGGCAGTGCTTCTGGCATTGCAAGCATTCCAAGAAACCCTCCCCTTGGGAACATTTGTGATACGAACAGAATATATGTCAGTGGTTTGGTGTATCTACAAACAAGGGGGAACCAAATCTTACCCTCTTTGTTGAGAAGTTCTCAGAGTTTGGCAATGGGCAATTTCTGCAGACCACTTTCTAATTGCAATGCACATTCCGGGGAGCTCCAATGTGATTGCAGACAAATTGAGCAGGGGCGTCCAAAAAACGACAGCAGGAATCGGATCCACAGTTAAAATTTATTAAACTGACTTAGTGCCTCGGCAGGGGCATCCTAATGCCTCACGAGTGGTTTCTCAACCCTTTGGTGGTAGAAGGGATATTCCGTTGATGGGGTCAGCCTTGTTGCGATCTCTCTGCATCCCCCCTGAACAAGTGCAGCAGTTACTTTGACCTGACCCCCCCCCCCACGGGAGTCACCAAGGGATGCTGTACGATTGGTCTCCTCACTCTTCAGTGTGCCTTTCCTCCATTTCCCAGTTTCTGAGGAAAGCCATCATGTCAAAAAACAAGATAATCCTCACTGCTCCATTCTGGCCTTGTCAGATATGGATGTTCATCATGTTACACTGCTGCAGTCATTACACTTGGGTTATCCTGCCGTCAGGCAGTTCCCCAGTCGGCCTGAGTTTCAAAGTCTTGGTCCGGCATGGGTTACTGTCGCCTCCTCCCTGACATCAGTGCGACAGGGGTATATAAGATGCAGCCAACACCATTTTCTTCAGTCTTTCTTGCCGCGCGGTGCCCGAAGCAAAAGCAGTTCGCAAGTGCCGATCGGCCAACTCCTGAGATTTTCATTCCGAATCCAGAACCGAAGTCTTCTACAAAGCTAAGTACACCGTTGGGGAAACTTTTTCTTGCCTCAGACTGATGTTAGTAAAAGTTAATAACTGTATTTCTTGTGGGAAGCAAATACCTCATAAGGATTTCCATTCCTGTTGTATCCCATGCCGAGGGCCCAGACAACGACATCACTGGTAGTCAGTTTTGTGCTAGGTTTAACAAGCACACTATTAAACGTCTGTTTGATTTTGCCCGACATTATTTTGGCAGAAAATTCAATTACACCATGCCGTCGAACTTCCGACGACTGGAATACATAAAAAGCGCAAAGACAAGGATAGGCATCCGAGGCCCAAAACTGACGATGAAGCCTCTTCTAGGCCAGTCGACGGTTCTCCGGTTTTCAGCGAGGCGCCTTCGCAGCCCCTGACGACCGCTTCTGCAGAACCACAGGCCGCCTCCGACTCCCACGTGGAGATGGCTGGGCCTTCAGACGCACAAGTTTTTCAGCCTACCGAAACTAACCCTTCAGAGGGATCCGGAGTAGCTGAGCAACCCGCAGCTTCAGAGGGTGTTTTCAGACCTACTCAGTTAAGCATTAAACCCTCTGCTAAGTCTAAGCCTCCTTTAAAAACAAAGAAACAAATACAGCATTCTCCAGGACAGGCCTCCATGCCAAAGAAACAAATGCTCAAAATGGCCGAAGACCTAATCACTCTGATCAGGGGGTCCCATCCCCCTCCTGATAAAAGGCCTAGATAGGATGCAGACTATGACTCATCCGACCAGGTGTCCATCTCTTCAGATTCATCCTCAGACCTAGGATATTCTTTACCCCCTTATGAGGATTCTGATGCTGAGGAATCAATTCCATCAGTCTCCGCCTGAGGACTACTCCTTTGGGGAAACCTTACATACCATGAGGAAGCATTTCCATTGGGAAGGCCAGGATTACTCGGAATCCAAGAAAAGGCTCAGAGACTTCCTTTTATTACCTCAACACAGACCCCTTGCTATTCCGCCAGTGTTAGATATTGTGGATGATGTGTATATTGAATCCAGCTTAAATCCTGATTCCTCACCTCCAGCCCCAGTTAAACCTGACAGATACTACAGAATCCCTGACTCTCACAAATTTCTGTATAAAAGCCCTGTTGCTGACCCTGAAACTATTTCTCAGGGACCCAAAGGGGTTAAGGCCTCATCAGCCAAGAATCCAGTTCCGACTGACAGAGATTCCAGAGCATTAGACAGATGGGGAAAGAAAGTATATACGTCTGCAACTTTAGCAATGAGAGCCTTAAACTGCCAGTTTCACATGCTAAAATATCAGCAATTTTTGATGTCTCAGTTGAAACAAAAAATGCTTCCAGATTCAGATCCTCCTAATTTTAAAGAAATGCAGGATTTATTGCATGAAGCTGAACAAGTGGGAAAACATACTTTGCAATGTGGTTTTGATTCTTTAGAGGCCTCCTGTAGAGCAGCAGTTACAGGCTCTGTCATTAGAAGACATGCTTGGTTAAAAGAACATACGTTACCAGATCATGTTAAAGGAAAATTATTGGATGCACCTTTGCAGCAGGATGCGTTATTTGGAGTTAAGGCAGAAGAGGTATTAAAGAAAATGGAGGATAAGGCAAAATCTCTGCAAACGGTGAAGGATTTCTTACAGGTTCAGCCTCCTCGATTTAGCAGAAATTGGCCAACTTAGAATTGGTCCTTTCCAGTTACAGACAGACCTCAAAGGGGCAGATACAGACGTCCAAGAGGTAGAGGTCAACCACAAGGTCCTTACAGGCCTTGACAATGGGGTGCATCAGGCCAGAAAGAAGGGGAAGACAGGCCCCAACCATGTAAAATGCAGCCCCAATGACTTCCCACTACAGCTGCCAAACAGCTCTCTCTTGGCAGCCCCCTTGGGAGGAAAACTGGCACTTTTCTATCACAGTTGGCATATGATTACCAAAGACAAATGGGTTCTCAACATTGTATCTCAAGGTTACAGGTTCCACTTTCACACTCTGCCAAGGTTAAAAGGAATGCCAAATCTGCCACCAAATCAATGGGCAGAGGCTCAGAAACAAATTACAGCACTCATGAATATGAGAGCTATTCAAAAGGTACCACCACAGGAGCAAGGACAAGGATTTTACTCAAGACTCTTTCTGGTTCCCAGAAAGGACAAAGCCTGGAGGCCCATTCTGGATCTTTCTTCTCTAAACACTTACCTGGATGTTCCGAAATTGAAAATGTTGACACTACAGCAGCTTCTTCCCATGCTGGGCAAGAAAGCTTGGCTCGTGACCTTGGACCTTAAGGAGGCATACCTGCATGTCCCTATCAGACAAAACTGCAGAAGATACCTCAGATTCATACCTCAGATTCATAGCTGGTTCAATGCACTATCAATTCTCTGCACTGCCCTTTGGCTTATCTACTGCGCCCAGGGTCTTCACAAAGTGCCTGGCACCAGTAATTGCATTTTGCAGACAGAAAGGAATTCAAATTTATCCATACCTGGACGACTACCTCATTCAAGCAGAGAGCAAGGACATTCTTCTAAAGCATCTGGAGAGACTACTGCATTCTTTGGACATTCACAGGCAGTTACGCTTCTACTTTGACAAAACCAAAGCTTTCAGAAAATCTGAGCAATTATTGTTAGCATATGCTGCAGGAGCACAGGGAAAAGCCATTTCAAAGCAGACTATTTCAAAATGGATAGGACATTGTATACGTTTCTGCTATACACACCATGGGAAACCTGTACCTAGCAGCATTAGATCTCACTCCACCAGGGCAACAGCCACTTCAACTGCCTACCTCAGAGGAGTAACTACCAAGGATATTTTGGAAGCAGCAACTTGGAGTTCTGTGCATACCTTCACCAAGCATTACCGTCTACCTCTATACTCTAAATCCAGAGCTGGCTTCACCACTGCAGTGCTGCAGGGCCTTATAGCCACCCCTAATGCCTTATAGAACCAGCCACCCTACCTCAGCTTTGGAATTCTACACAAGTGTAATGACTGCAGCAGTGTAACACGATGAACATAGTACAGTTTTGTACCTACCATAAATGTAGATGTTAGAGTGTATACACTGCTGCAGTCCAGGTTACCGTCCCTCCTTCCCGTCTTACTTGCTGGTACGTACCTATGTCTTCTACCCTATACTACCTATGGGGAGTATTTGCTGGTAACTGAAAGTTGTTGTTTGCTTTTCTTATGTATGTTTTATTAGCAATTTGAATTGCCTACCTATTTGGGGGCATCTGACGTCTGGGGCAAGAAAAACTGAAGAAAATGGCATCTGCTGCATCTTATATACCCCTGTCGCACTGACGTCAGGGAGGAGGCAACAGCAACTGACGCCGGACCAAGACTTTGGAACTCAGGCCGACTGGAGAACCACCATTATGGTCAGTCTGTCAGCCATTTCAAACTTTTGTCAAGGTACCAGCTCTTTGTCTCTGGCATCTCTAAAGGTCTGCAGGACTTTACGTAAAGGTACCTTTCTTCTCAGTTCTGCCAGTCAGAGCCTGCTCCTCCATGGAATTTATACTTTCTGTGTTACGATTTGATAGCTCTCAACCTCTTACTGCAAGAAATCTGGATAAAGACAAAAATAATGTGGGGGCAAAGCCTCAAAAATGTTGACAAATTTTAAATATTGCTCTTATAAACTTAGAAAGTTCCTAGAATAAAAGGTCTTGCATTACCTTGCATTCTTTGAAGGACATGAAGTCCGAAACTCTAATGCCTGTCATCATTTAGTGAATTTGGTCCTCACTGATTTGCCAGAAAAATCCAGAAAAATCAGACATTTTATGAAGAACAGACCAAAATATGTGAGGCAAAAATCTGGACATTCTGCAAAAATCTGTATATTTGAGAGGTATATGTGAATTTCAGACTTCTTATCGTCCAGGAAATGCATGCTAACAAAAATCATTTTTATTCTTACAATCTACTGCATTTATAAGAGCAATATTTAAAATCTGTTCCTATTTTTTGGGCCTTTGCCCCCCCCCCCATTATTTTAGACTTTGTCCAGATTTTCTGTGCTAAGAGGTTGAGGTATGCTACCATTCCATGCATCTTGCAAATCCATCTGTTTTTATGGTAAGTATGTAACTTTCATTTTAAGTGGCTCATTATCACAACATTTAACACTAGTGATTAACCTAATCTAGAAACTGGTCTGTCCTCTGCTTGTGTTTTTTCCTAACTTTGTATGCCATGTGGTTTCTTTGTTAAATAAATCTACACCTTTTGCTTGCTCTTTTATTTCTGATACTTTATTACATTACTCTCCCACTTTGTTTCTTTCATCATAATATCCTTTTCTTTCCCTGCCTTTTACCTAATCAGACATACACTGTAGTTGAATTAACTTTATTCACGTGAATAGGAAAGTTGCTTCCTGCGCCTCTTTGCAAAGTCTTGAGTTACAGTTGCGGAGAATCTGTGTTTCTGATCTTATTGAACTCTCTTATGTTTTTACTATACAGTTTGGATTTTCAGTCACAAATTTGGATAGAGTTGGAGTTGCATTTTTTGTAATATTTAGCTATTCATTTGCTGTAATCTTATGTTTTATGATTGTTTTTCACAGCAGCTTTTATTCATTATTATTGTGGGGTTTTATCTTCAACCCTCTGCTGAAAATGAGTTATGACCATCTGGAACTAGTCGGTCATTAACCTTGAATATTAAAAAATTATTTTGTTTGAACTTTCTCTGTGGCTGTTTGAATGAGGATGCAAATATTTTTGCTGCTTGTCAGAGTCCACGTTTTTGTGTGCCTGCATTTATTAGATTCAAATCTATTTATTTGTCACTTCCCATTTTTTCTTATTTCTTTATTATTAGATGTATTATTCTGGGTGCTATAAAAAAAGAGCATGGATGACAAAATTGCTTTGCTTTTATTTGATGCAAGTAGCATTAATCCACGCCAGTCATAAAACATTTTCACTTGACAAGAGAAGCACTGCAATTTGGCCATGTGCAGTTTCAGGCAGTCCTTTATTATGAAAAAAAATGTGTTCTTTAGCATCCATTTGTGTTGAAAAAAAATTGACTTGAACATCACAGGATCTGATTCCAAAAGACTTGCTGTCAGTAAGTGACCACTTACACTGAGAGCAGGCTGAGGGCAGGTCTTTTGGAATCTGGCCCCAGGGTAAGCCTTTTTATACATTAGGGTTACATCCGAAGTAAGTTGCTTGCAGAATCAGGGCAGACGTATCTGGCCCACATTCTTGTACGCTAGCAGTTTCAGTAACTGAATAGTAGCTGAAAGTTGTCCCATTAAAAGAATGTGAATGTATTTTTGGTATGTAGAATCTGTTTGCAAGACTTTCACATTATTTTTTAAACTGAATCACTTCATTTAGATATGAATTTAGGAGGTCTGTAAACATTTACAAAAGTTATTAATTTCACTGGCGATGACCTGCCTACCTCCATACGGTTTGCTCATCTTATAAATTTGTTTCGCCTTAACAATCTGTTTCTTGGAACATGGTGCAACATGCATTTAAGCAATTAGGATGTACTGACGGTAGGCATGAGCACTCCTAAGGAAGGTGAGCAGCCATTAACCAAGCCTTCCTCTCTCATATGGCTAATTTAAGCTGTTCATGCTGCTAATAGAAGTTTGGTCACCAGTGGCACAGATGGGTACTTTGTGTGCCAGTGAGACAGCTTTATCTACATTTAGTTGTAGTGCTAGTGAATTACCTGTCACATGAGCAATTGTTGACCAGGTTTTTATACAGCTGAGGTTTTGTAAACCTTTCTCATTAAAATGTGCCGGCATGTAAATGTACAAGTGATCATATGTCTGTATTTTAAATATGATTAAAATGAAAGATTCTACCTTAGAGTGTAGGATTTGGTTCTTAAAGGCTCATCTAAAGCTTTTAATGTGTGATTTTCAAGTGATGTTCATTGTGTTTCACTGTTGCAGTCATTACTCTTGGGTTATCCTGCTGGCAGGCAAACCGTAGTCGGCCTGAGTTCCAAAGTCTAGGTCTGGCGTCGGTTGCTGTCGCCTCTTCCCTGATGTCAGTGCGCCAGGGGTATAAAAGATGCAGCTGACACCATTTTCTTCAGTCTTTCTTGCCGTGCGGTGCCCGAAGCAAAAGCAGTTCGCAAGTGCCGGTCGGCCGACTCCTGAGATTTTCAAAGCTGAATTTCAGAACCGAAGTCTTCATTAAAGCTAAGTACCACATTGGGGAAACTTTTTTCTTGCTTCAGACTGATGTCAGAAAAAGTTAACAATTGTATTTCTTGTGGGAAGCAAATACCTCATAAGGATTTTCACTCTTACTGTATTCCTTGCCTAGGCCCTGATCACAATGTTGCTAGCTGTCGGTTTTGTGCTAGATTCAACCAATGTTGTCTGTTCGATTTTGCATTTCATTACTTTGGCCAAAGATTTAATTATATAATGCCGGCGGAACAGCCGACAACCGGTGTTTACAAAAAACGCAAGGACAAGGATAGGCATCCGAGGTCCAAAACCAACGACAAAGCCTCTTCTAGGCCAGTCACCGGTTCTCAATGAGGCGCTTTCGCAGCCTCTGGCACCCGCTACCTCAGAGCCACAGGCCGCTTCCAACTCCCATGTAGAGCTGACTGGGCCTCTGGAAACTCAAGGTACTGGACACTCTGAAATCAATCCTTCAGATGGGTCCAGAGCCGCTGAGCAGGCATTGGCTTCTGAGGGTGTCTTCAGACCTCCACAACTATATATTAAGCCATCCTCAGCTTCAAAGACAAAGACTAAAGCAGCTCTAAAGACAAAGAAACAAGTGCAGCATTCTCCTACTCAGACTTCCATGCCTAGAAAACAGATGCTCAAAATGGCCGAAGACCTAATTACTTTGATCAGGGGCTCCCATCCCCCTCCTGATAAGAGGCCTAGGCAAAAGACAGAGTATGACTCTTCTGATCAGGTATCTATTTCCTCTGATTCCTCTTCTGAACAGGATTTGTCCATGCTACCCTATGAGGATTCTGATGCTGAAGAATCCATTCCTTCAGCCTCTCCTCCTGAGGACTATTCCTTTGGGGAAACGCTGCATACTATGAGGGAGCATTTCCACTGGGAGAGCCAAGATTATTCTGAGTCTAAGAAAAGGCAGTGAGATTTCCTGCTACTTCCTCAGCAGAGAAACATAGACCCCTTGCCATTCCTCCTGTTTTAGACATTGTGGATGATGTATTTTCAGTGTCCGGACTATCCCCTGACTCTTTACCCCCTGCACCTGCTAAGCCAGACAGATACTACAGGGTCCCGGATTCTCATAAATTCCTATATAAAAACCCCGCTGCTGACCCAGAAACTATATCTCAGGGTCCCAAGGGGGTTAAAGCCTCTACTGCCAAAAACCCTGTCCCCTCTGATAGGGATTCTAGGGCTCTAGACAGATGGGGGGAAAAAGTATACACTTCTGCCACCCTGGCTGTAAGAGCTTTAAATTGTCAATTTCATTTGCTTAAATATCAGCATTATTTACTGTCACTACTTAAACAGAAAATGTTGACAAATACTGAATGTTCTGAGAACAAGGAATTGCAAGATTTATTGCATGCATCTGAACAAGTAGGAAAGCATACATTGCAATGTGGTTATGATTCACTGGAGGCCTCTTGCAGGGCCGCTGTTACAGGTTCTGTTATTAGAAAGCATGCTTGGTTAAAGGAACAAAATCTGGCCTGATCATGTTAAAGCAAAATTATTAGATGCACCATTACAGCTTGCTACTTTGTTTGGTACTAAAGCAGAAGAGGTGTTGAAAAAAATGGAGGATAAAGCAAAATCCATGCAGACAGTCAAGGATTTCTTACAGGTACAGCCACCCAGGTTTAGCAGGAACTGGCCTTCTAAAAATTGGTCCTTTGCAGTCTCAGACAGACCACAAAGAGGCAGATACAGGTGTCCTAGAGGCAAATCTCAGCCCCAAGGCTCATACAGGCCTAAACAATGGGGTGCTCCTACCTCCAAAAGCGGAGAAGACAAATCACAACCTTACAGGAAACAGTCCCAATGACTTTCCAGTTCCAGTTCCAAGCAGTTTCCTTTTGACAGCCCCCTTAGGAGGAAAACTAGCATTTTTTTCATCAAATTGGCAAAGGGTTACCCAAGACAAATGGGTTCTGAACCTAGTGCCCCAAGGCTACAGGTTCAATTTCCACACCCTACCAAGGTCAAAGGGCATGCCAAACCTGCCACACAATCAATGGGCAGAGGCACAAAAACAAATTACAGCCCTCATGGACATGAGGGCCATTCAACAATTACCGCAACAAGAGCAGGGGCAAGGATTTTACTCCAGACTTTTTTTAGTGTCCAGGAAGGACAAAACCTGGAGACCAATTCTGGACCTATCTATACTAAATATGTTTCTGGAAGTTTCAAAATTCAAGATGTTGACTCTTCAGCAGCTACTGCCAATGCTGGGCAAGAGGGCTTGGCTAGTAACTTTGGACCTGAAAGAGGCATACCTGCATATCCCAATCAGACAATCTTGCAGAAGATACCTCAGATTCATAGCTGGCTCAATGCATTACCAATTCTCTGCATTGCCCTTTGGCTTATCTACTGCGCTCAGGGTCTTTACAAAATGCCTGGCACCAGTAATTGCGTTTTGCAGACAAAAAGGAATTCAAATTTATCCCTACTTGGACGACTGCCTAATTCAAGCAGAGAACAAGGACACTCCTCTAAAGCATCTGGCGTTTGTAAAAAGATTACTAATTGGCCTAGGGTGTGCAGTAAACGAAAATAAATCAAAACTAGTGCCCTCTCAAGAGATAATATTCCTGGGCGCAATCTTAAATACAACTGCCCAGATGGCTTATCTCATGCCAGACAAGCAAAAACAACTGACTACTTACTTCAAGAAATTGGCAACAAAGACCCACTTATCTGCAAGGAAAATCCTGCAGGCCTTTGGTTTAATGGCATCCTGCATTCTACTAATTCCATATGCCAGACTGCATATGAGGAAACTACAATGGTATCTGAAAAGTGTTTGGACTTAGCATTGTCACAGCCTAGAGACAGTAATTGCATTCATTCCCTGCCTGCAACAGGAGTTTTGATGGTGGGCAGAAGCCTGTCACCACAACAAGGGTCTGCCATTCAGATTACCCACAGCCAGACTGACACTGACAAAGGATGCATCAGATTATGCCTGGGGGGCCCATATGGCAGGAAAATGTATTCAGGGCACATGCCCTGAAAACCAGATGCATCTTCACATCAATCAAAAAGAGATGCTAGCTGTTCAAAATGCCCTGACAGCTGTCAAGGACCTGCTTCATCCAGGACAATTACTAATAAAGACGGACAACACTACGGTCATGTGGTACATAAACAAGCAGGGAGGTACTCATTCCTACCCCCTCTGCAGACAAGCAATGACCTTATGGGACACAGCATTGGCCTTTCAAATACACCTGCAAGCTCAATTCCTGCCAGGAAAAACAAATACTCTGGCAGACGAACTAAGCAGAAACCTCATGGATCCCCACGAATGGAAACTGGATCCACAAGTCTTCAGGATGATAACAAGGAAATGGGGATGCCCAGACATAGATCTACTTGCCTCCCTGCACAACTGTCAATTGCAGAGATTTTGCACAAGGACTTACCACAAGCAAGCATGGAAAGTGGGCGCCCTGTCATTCAGCTGGAAAAATCTAACAGTATATGCTTTTCCCCCACTATCTCTCCTTCCCAGAGTACTCCTAAAGGTCAGACAAGAGAAGCCAAAAATTATTCAGATTGCACCAGACTGGCCACGCCAGCACTGGTACCCAATCCTGAAGAGCTTGTCTCAAGGTCCAGCATGGATATTGCCTCAAACTTCTCACTTGCTGACCCAACAAAACAATCAGATCCTGCACATCCAACTCAAGACCTTAAATCTTGGCAGTATGGCGGATAATGTAGCTATAATGAACACTTCCCTTTCAAAAGCAGTTATGGATGTTATCTTGGAGGCCAGGAGGCCCAGTACCAGAAAGTCTTATGCAGAAAAATGGAAGAGGTTCTGTGCTTGGAATCAGGAACAAGACATTGACACGTCTGTACCAAACATTCCTCAGATTTTACAATTACCTGACTGAGATGCTGAACAAAGGCCTTTCTTTCTCATCAATTAAGATTCATGCCTCTGCCATTTCTGCACATTACAATACGGAACCACCTATCTTTTCTCACCCTTTAATAAGGCAGTACCTCAGAGGGGCCAAAAACATTAGGCCTCTAAGAAGAGCACCAACTCCGGCCTGGGACCTCAGTTTTGTTTTGGAAAAACTCACACTGCCTCCTTTTGAGCCAGCATCAACAGCGGATATTCTGCAAGACGAGTCTCGGAGTTACAAGCACTCATGGCTGTGGAACCTTTCATCATTTTTCATCCAGACAGGGTTTCTCTGAGGACAAACCCTACATTTATGCCTAAGGTGGTGTCCAGTGTGGCCCTCAATCAAACCATTCACTTGCCTACCTTTTATCCAAATCCACAGAACAAGGGGGAGAAAATTCTGCATTCCTTGGATATGCACAGGCAGTTACTCTTCTACTTGGACAGAACTAAAGTTTTCAGAAAGACTGAGCAACTTCTAGTGTCATATGCTGCAACATCACAAGGAAAGGCTATCTCAAAACAGACTATTTCTAAATGGATAGGCCACTGCATCTGTTTCTGCTATTCTCAACATGGCAAATCAGTGCCTAAGGAGATTAGGCCTCATTCCACCAGAGCAGCAGCCACTTCAGCAGCCTTTCTCAGGGGAGTACCAACCAAAGAAATCTTAGAGGCTGCAGCTTGGAGTTCAGTGCACACCTTTACAAAGCACTAACACTTGCCTCTCTAAGTCCAGAGCAGGCTTCGCCACTGCAGTTCTGCAGGATCTCATAGCCTCTCCTAATCCTATGTAGCCCAGCCACCTTTCCTCAGCTTTTGGATTCAACCCAAGAGTGACTGCAACAGTGAAACACGATGAACATAGTACAGTTGTGTACCTACCATAAATGTAGATGTTCGAGTGTATTCACTGTTGCAGTCCAGGTTACCCACCCACCATCCCCCTTCTCTTTGCTGGGCCTTATCTGCACTTCTCTATCCTATACAACCTTTTTGGTGTATTTGCTTGTAGATGAAGGAAATGTTATTTTTTGTGTATGCATTTCTTTTTGATATATATATTTTTCAGCCTACCTATTTGGGGCACCTGACATCTGGGGCAAGAAGAACTGAAGAAAATGGCGTCGGCTGCATCTTTTATACCCCTGGCGCACTGACGTCAGGGAAGAGATGACAGCAACCGACGCCGGACCCAGACTTTGGAACTCAGGCCGACTATGGGTAGCCTGCTAGCAGGATAACCCAAGGGTAATGACTGCAACAGTGAATACACTCAACATCTACATTTATGGTAGGTACACAACTGTACTTTTTGCCATTGTGTAGCTCTGAAGAAAGAAGTGCCTTGATGCGTTTTCCCACAGTCTGCCCATATTTATTTGGTCTGCTTTTTCAGCAAACATTGTAAACTTTTTACTGAAACTACTGCCCAAATAAATTAGTGTTTTTCCAGGTGACATCATGTTAAGCATGCATCCATTAAAGTGTGTGGATGCATCTCATGTTTTTCCTAAGCTGATATCACTCAGATTAAAAATCACCATAATCTTAAGTGGTATCAGCACAGGGAAAATAATTTCACCAAATTTTTGTTTATTCTTTCCTTTTAATGTGCAATGAACACATTCGCCGTTAGACTGAAGATCCTAATTGACAGTTATGCATCATATACTGTGGTGCAAATGGTATGTCATGCACGCATGGTGAAATACTTTAAAGCTGTTAAATGACTACAGTAGAGGATTGCTCCTTTCTTGCTTAAAAAAAAAAAAAAGGAAGGTGTTTGGTCTAAAATCCTTGTATGACATTACACAGACATTTAGTACTGTCCCTTACTTTTATGAGGATTTTTTATTGGTCTTTATGTAACTTTTCAAAATTATGTATAAAATTAATGATTTATACCAGATATTTTCTGGCCTAAAGATCTCATGGTATAAAGAAGATAAGTAGAATTAGACCAGTTCAGTTTAGGCAGTGATCATTTAGTGTCTAGGAGTTACCTTGAAAGCTCCGTTAACTTTAAACTGGCTGAGTGTTAAATTTGATGAACTCTGTTCACCAATGTTCAATTTTCCAATCTCTCTTTTTTTTTTTTTTTTTTATTTATTTGTGCCTTTGAGGTTTCTATTTGTGCAGCTGCAGTGATTCTTTGCATATGGTCTTTTCTGTTTTTCCTTCTGTTGTGCAACTGTGGTGTTGAGTATTGTGAGGGGTGCAAAGAACAGTTGGATGTTTTCTCAACTTGAAGCTTCAACTATTTTGAGTTGTCTGGTTGAGTTTTTAGTAATTTCAGACTCAAAAAGTAGGAGAACCAGTTTAGCTTATGCTGTGTCATTATTTAGAGGTCATTTTATCCTGTAGAACATTATTAGGTGAGATTTGTGAGAAAGCAACTCCATTTTGAGTTATGTTTTCCACAGCAAATGCTGACAATTGCAATGGATATGAGAAAAAGAGTTTGCTAAACAGACTTGTTTGTGTTTTATACACACACCTTGATTTTAACATACAGCATTTGTGTAAAGATATTTAGAAACTGCCCTTTCCAAGGCATCTGAAAGTGATTCAAAATTCCCGTGAAAGTGTTTCAGCACAATAGCTCAGAACTAACCATTGCCTATTAATTCTTCAGTAGCATAGTCTGTTTAAAAAGCTATACTCTGCTTGACATGGACATATTTTGTTGTTATTACAGCTCACCTGAGTTCCATAAGCAGAAACTAGTCTGTGCTCTGAAACATTCAATGAATAAAAAGCAGATGTTCTAATTATTCTGTAGGGGAGGGAGGGGTAAGAAAGAAGTCCAAACATCTGTATGCAAATCCATAGAGGCCACAGCCAGAAAGACCATGTCAAAACATAAAGTACAGTAAGCGAAAGAGATGCAGGGCTCACCTAAGAAAAATTAAAAGTTAATAATGCATTCAAGCTAAAAAAGCCAGATGCCACTAATATGGACATGGGTTTCTTAATTGTTATCTCACCTGCAGACTCCACTGAACGTGGGTGTTTGTTTTCATCTGTGTCTTTACTGTTACATCTCACCAGCCTACCATAAATAGGACCTGGCTTGTGCTCTGTAGCACGTAGCTTATAACATGGATCCTCTGATTGCTTACCTTCATAGGTTTATGGGATGATACTAGGCTATTGGCCTAGAGGCCCTTATAAGCCTAGCCAAGAATTTCATCCGTGTTCCCACAAAGTCAGCACCTGTTTCTGCTGTCCAGCAGGTACACAGGTGGGATCTCAGGGGTGTATTTTCTGTTTCCCATCCAATTGTCCAGGTTCCTTTTAAAGAGGGCTAGTGAGTACTCTGCATGACATGGAGAGGTAGTCATTTCCACAGATGGGGGAGTCTTTTTGACACAAATCTATCCCGCCAACAAGTTCTGTTAATGTCACAGACCGGGTTGAGGCCTTGCATGTGGGTTGTTGGAGTGGAGTTTGACTTATGGGTATGCAGCAACTCCATCAAGGCTGGGTCTGAAGCTTCCTTGTAGGTCAGACAGAGGTCACCTCTGAGCATTCTGTATGAGACTGAGTAGATGGACAGCTTTTAGTCTATCTGTATAGTGTAGGTGTTTGAGACCCTGGATTTTCCTGGTCAGGAACCTGTGTGATCTCTCCAGCTGCTGCATGTGCTTGGAAGGTACTGCTGAAGGGGTCATTGTACTCGATAATGGGTCTGATCAGGGAGGAGTACAGGGATGTTCTGACCTCCTTGTTCCTGAATGAAATATCCTTACTTATGAGGTGGGCCATATAGAAAGCCTTCTGTACAGTGGAGGCACCATGGTGGTCAAAAGTAAAATTGCTATCAACCTGGGTACCCATGTCCCTCACAACTGATTGTGTGCTTAGTACGTTATTAATGTGATAATTAGTGGGAATGCCATTTTCCCCAAAGGGGATAATGATGCATTTCTTGGCATTCAGTTTGAGGCTATGCTTCTCAGATATTAGCTACCATTTACTTTGGTTATTCAGTAGGCCTTTGTGCCATTGTACATTTCTGTAACGTTTTATAACTGAAATGGTTGCATGTATTTTACTGTTGGCCACTGGCAGGGCACAATAAGCAAGATGCCAACACATTTTCATGAGTAGTCTGGTAGGTTACATGTAAAAATAAAGTAAATGGAGAGTGTGAAGAGTTGAGAGGAAAGTAGGTATACATATGCCACAGTTTTTAAAAGAACAGAACAAGCATACAGCGGTTCAGCAGAACACTGGCAGTAACCAGAATTAAATAATCAGAACACAAAACAGAGGAGTTGAGTATCTTTTTACGCATGAATTCAGCTACTGGACAGACTAGTATGGTTATTACCTATAACAAAGTAAACGTACAATTTATTATTAGAAAATATTGGCACTTTATATGCTCCTTTGAATGGTTGCATGACATAATAGCAGATAAGCAGTCTTTCTTTTAAAAATGTTAATAATTTTAAGCAGATGCTTTGCAATTAAGAAATGTATGCTATGCCAAACAATAGAATGAGCCACAAAGTTGACACAGCACCCATTCACCAATGCCAATATTGTAAATTGATTATTTACAAAAGTGTCCTTTCACCCTGTAAAAAATAAGCATGGCTATTTGAAAGTACTTGCTGATTGTGACTCAGAAATATTGCTTATCTGGCTGTCTAACATGTAGTGTTTTTTTGTGTTTGAAAACACAACATAAATGTTAAGCTAGGCAAAGGAAACTGTCAGATATTAATAAAAAATAATGACTAATGTACTTTATAAACATATTCTTGACACAGACATTGCACAAGAGTTCATGTTTGCAGTGTTGGAGATTGAAAACAGAAGGGGAAGGGATCTAATTACAGAAAGTAAAAAATGGGAATATAAGTAAATTAAAAAGCATACACTACTCCTGACATAATGATCATGTTAGCATAAAACCTGTACTTAAGCCAAGACCCGTTAGATGAACAATATGATGAATAGATAGTGTAACATCAGCAACTTAATAGATTTTAATCATGTTGACTTACTGCTACTATTTAAGTGTGTCATTAGTTTTGCTCTAGTTAACATGCGTCAGAAGAAGCATCTTTTGTGTGGAAGCTCATATGTACATTTTTTATTTTAATAAAGTATTGTTTTTAATGGTATCTTTGATATTCAGTGAAGATTTTACAGACTTTAGCAAAGGAACTGACGTGGTTTTTGCCTGTTTGAGCTACTTGTATTCTAGAGTGTTACAGACTGTACTGAAATGTCAGTACCCTTAGAGCCCAAAACGGAAAACCTGTCACACTAATACAGGAAGGGGACATCAAATGGTTGATTGAGATATAGATGTTGAGGGCATGCAGATAGAGCTTGAAATGAGCAAGCTCGCCTTGGTCAGTAGTGTGTGTGTGTGTGTGTGTGTGTGTGTGTGTGTGTGTGTGTGTGTGTGTGTGTGTGTGTGTGTGTGTGTGTGTGTGTGTGTGTGTGTGTGTGTGTGTGTGTGTGTGTGTGTGTGTGTGTGTGTGTGTGGAGTCTGGAAAGGATTACAGGGCCATTTAGTGTTGGGGAAAGGGGAATGGTAAGCGGAGAAGCTGTTGTGTGAGCATACATAATTTTGACTCTTCTGGTATGGTGACCATGAAATCCTAAGGCCTTAACATCTTGTTTCCTTACTTTAGGTGGTAGAAATTAAACGCAATGTGATGTATTAACACAGAGATTTGCAAATAATGCATCTGTCAACATCTGCAGTAGGTCATTTTGAAATGTATGGCAACTGATTTTAAGTAAAGTGCTAGATAGTTAACTAATGAAGGTCTGAACATTTGAATTGTTCTGTTAACTGTACAGTTAAACGTACAATTTTGTTATCAAAGGCTAACCAAGTCTTACCACTCACTGTGAATTCATAAGCATTTTCTTCTCTGATAATTTGGAGCATTATTTATTTAGTCATCCTCATTACCCTTGGAATTTTGTATCTTTCTTGTGAAAAGTACTGTTTCTGAACCTAATAACTTATTGAATGTTGAAGGGTGATTCGTTAAATGAGCTTTCAAATACATGGATTTGATTCTTACTGTACCGTTTTACAATATTTTATTTTTTTTTTTTGTCAATTTGGCTCGCAGGTTTCAGTTTCCTTGGGACAGCAGTTTGAGACATTATCTTTTGTGCACAATGATATGTTTGCTCCCTACTGTACCCCTTTCTCTTTTGAAATGACTGAGATCAGTGGTTTGTGGGGGTAATTTGACATAATGTAATAATAGTAGCTATAAATCTGATTGTAAATAGTGGATATTTCTGCTGAGTGTGCTGTAAAAAGTCTATACATGTAATAACACTGTAGCATATTTCACTGCACTCTGGGCTTTGCACTTTCTTTGAAACTCTCATTTAATGCCATGTTGCTCTTCCCTTAATTAAAGAAACCAGCACGGAACAGAATGTGCTCCAGTTCATATGGGGCTTAAGGGAACACCATGGCTACTTACAGGTCGCAAAAAAACTACAGTAATGTGTACTGATTGATACTGATGTCTGAGTGAGTAATGCACATGTTTATTGGTTTACTTGGGGAATGTTAGTTTTGTGTCATATTTCAGGATGTTTTCATTCTTCCATGATTGATTATGCTTAACTCTAACCAATTAAAGGATGCATTGGCTGTTTCCTTCTTGTCCAGAGAGGAGAGTAATGAGGTCACTTGATAATTTATTCTGCTACTTTGTCAAACTCTGATGCGGAAATTAGATATTTATGATGCCACAATTCAGTGATGCATATTCCTGGGAGCGAGGCACTAAGACAGGTCATTAAGGCCTTGTCAGCAGAAATGGAAAGGCTCATCATCTTGACCACTCAGCTTTCTCAACTTCTCAAACATTTTCATCCAGAAGCTGTGCTAATATCGGATCTGCAACACATCTCTCATCATTCACGTTAGCTAAACTCAGAACTTTGTCAGACCTGGTGGTATCTGAGAAACCTTACATAATTTGGAGTATGTATGTAGAAAATGAGTTGTGTTTCCTGTGTATTTGATAAATCATAAAAAACAATGGGACTAAACTGAAAACAAATTTCTTTTTAATTTGTTATCCTCCCATTTCATCATCAAGCACCCTTATCCCCTTGTTAGCTTGTTTGTTCTGCAAGACTGTGGGATCATTGCAGCCATCTGTTTGCAGGCTACAGCTTTATTAATACCTATAGCATCTACCACTTTGGCAGCCTGTCAGGTACAGTACACATCAGAAGTGGAACCCACAGTCCTGGCCTGATGGGATGTATGTCTGAATAAAACAAAACAGTAAGTAGTTTAAACTTTTTCTTATTGCAGTAGATGGTACAGTGTAACAAAGTGTGTGTGTGTACACTTTTGGACACGCACCCTAAACCAGCTGCATTACATTCTGAGTGGCTGGTCATGGTGCTGATCTCAATATTTTAGCTGCCGTTTTAGAGAGTCATGCCACCAACCAGGTGTAATACCTAGAGTTTACTAACTTAAATCAGGTAACTGGGGCTGCAGTCTGGCCTTTTTCCCTCTCCATCACAGAGCCTGAAACATGTATGCAAGAACTTGAAAAAGTAGTACATGATAATGTGGGTTCCAGTCAATCGAGTAGTACATTTTAATGTGGGTTCTGTCAGTCAAGTAGTACATGATAATGTGGGTTCCTGTCAATCAAGTAGTACATGATGATGTGGGTTCCTGTCAATCAAGTGAAAGCGGTTTCGGTGAGCGTAAAAAGTTAGAGGGAAGTTCGCTGACACTACTTTCAGTGATCGTGTAGTGTTCAATCTTTCTCCCCTGTTGTGCAACCTCAGGTTGGTGTATATAACTGAGTCATGTAGGTTATGTTTCCAAAGGGTTGCATGGGAGCTTGAGCTCACTGCCAAAAAGTAGTAGTCCCCGGAGGTTCTCTGAAAGTACTTTTTGTGGTTTTTATGTTTGCCGAAAATGTTTTCGATCAGTTGACATGTATCCGATAAAGTCTGCTCATTTTGAAAACAAGCGGTGGATGTAAATGATTTTTTGATCAGTGTATTATTTGTTACATTGTATCATCTATTGGAATATGAAAAAGTTTAAGCTATTTACTCTATCATTTTATTTAGGAATCGGGGACTAGCACAATCACTGACCTAAATGCAATAATTCTGAATAAAGCTAAAACAGTATTGGGGGGGGGGGGACAAAGACAAGGTCCAAAAGTCAGGGACAGATATTAAATATTGCTCTTATGAACTTAGAAGGGTGCCAGAGTCACAGGTCGTGCATTAAAATGCATTTTATGAAGGATATGAAGTCTGAAAGAAACTTGTAGTCTGTCATTTAGTGTCTTCAGTCCTCAGTGATTTGCCTGAAAAACACAAATTTTTTGAGGGACAGACCAAAAATATGATGCATAAATCTGGACATTCTGTGAGATTCTGAGCATTTGAGAGGTATGTTTGACGCCACCACAACTTCTGAACTTTTCAACTACTCTGTATTTTCTCCTGCTGCTTAAATTATGCCAAACAGTTGTAAGGAATATCATACACCGGCTACTAAGTTTTATATGTTACACCATCTGTGCCATAGTGAAGCTAATCTTTTTTTTCATTAGTGTGCATGGTAAAAGAGAAACAGTAAAGGCTGCCATGGGGTAAATGCCTTAAGTCAGACATACTGATGACATTGGGATGGGTATATTGGCTTTCATGTTGTGTACAAGTATACTTGTTTGGTACATTTCATAGATGCCCTTGTGCTCTGATAGTAAATATTGTAGGATGGGCCTGTTGTGAGCAATATTGTGTGCATGGGTATGACACCTGGTAGTGAGTGTTTCAAACGCAAACTTACGAGTCTTTAGAAGAAAAAAAGCAGATCATTTGACAAGTCATATTCACAAGATGGAAAGCAGCACTTGGTATACAAACTGAGACTGAAATAATTCTCCTATCTAATGCCATTAATTTAAACAGTGGAAATAGGATGCTTAAGTCATAGAACCAGGAATACATGTTCTGATGCTGTTCTAAACCTATTTTATTATCAATAAGCAAAAGACTTCTAGACTAAGAAAGTAAATAGTTCAGAATTGTATTTGGTTTTTCAGGTTTGTTGGTTCCTACCACAGTTATCCTCCAGCATCTTTACAAATTCCAGTTTGTTTGTATTTATGTTTTTTCTTTTGCCATGCAGTCCCTCTTATGTAAGGGTGATGCTGGGCCTTAGAGACAGAGCCATTTGTACTCTGAGTGGTAGAGCTTTTGTTATATGCCTCTAGTGCTTTGTAATGCACTCAGTGTCCTTGTATCACACACATCTGTAAAGGGTAGCTGTTAAAACACACTGACACACTAAAAGACCTGTACAGTGTCAGCCACTTGATCTGTCTTCACCCCTGTTAGTGACCAGGTAAACTGTAGAGAACCCCCCCCCCCCCCAAACAAGAGAAGGAAGAACTGTTTCTCAGCTTCTTCATTCTCCATCATCCTCTGACTGGTCTTTTGGAATACAGGAGGTAAATCAAACCTGGGCTGCTTATAGAAATGGCACATGTTCTACCAACATGCCTGTAGTGTAGTGTAGGTTTTCCAAGTTTTCAATCTCCTTCCTTTGCAGACAGTTCTTTTTTCACAATCTTTTTTTTTTTTTTTTTGTAAAAATTCTTAATAAAAAGAAATACCGTGAACTTGGACTTGGTGTAGCAAACAATGCAGAAGTCTTTAGGTATCCACAAAAAGGTTAAGCACTTATTCCAGACACAGTTATGCAGTCATTTCAACAGTTCCAAAGTTTGTTTCAAAGCAGGGAGTCCCTGTCTCACACAAGCATACATTTATAATTTTATAACAAAAGGTTACACACAGTAAGCTTTAGAATAAGTAATGTGGAGTTGTGTGTTATTGGAGTAAGGAAGAGAAGTCGGAAAGAGGTTTACAGACTACACTACCATTACTGTAAGTTTTAGGAGGATTCTACTGGTTTGTTTTCTTTAATAAGGTAATTGCTACTTTTTCTTAAAATTTAGTACACCTACATAAGTTAGATGACTGTCATTTTATATGACTCTTTACTTGGTGCAGAAGATACAGTTTCCTTAAAAAAAATCTCTGTTTTGTTAAAATGGACATTCTTTTTGTTTGCATATGATTGGCTATAACTGATTTTGTGTTGGTTCAGTATTTTTAATAGATGCAAGATGGGTCATATTACTAGCTTGACAGCTTTGTGCACATTATCAAGCTACATTGATCATCTACTGTAAGTGTTTGCTACTCTTCACATACCAAGCACGGCATTTTTCTTGACTCAAAATGTAGTATTTCCCCCCATGTAAACCTAGACAAATTACAAATGTGAAATATTGTTTACACTTTGCAAACATCTTTTTCATACTGAAATTGAAAATTCTCCAAATTCTCATTTTGCATTGGCCTCTATGTTGGGTAACACTCTTCTACTTGGCTGCATAGATTATTTTGCTTTGAAGTTTGAGAAGTCATCCTTTTGCATTGATGTGTGTACTGGATAACTCTGCCTACTTGGACTATACAAATTATGTTGGCTTGTGATGGAAAACATGCTTTTGTTTTGCCCCTATGTGTTTAGAGAAGTACACTCTTGACACTGGTTTTGAGTTTAGATTTTTGTACATCCTGGTAAAGTCCTGACTAGCCCATATATTCAGCTAATCCCTGGCAACTAAATCTAACCTTTTTGTCAATTTTCAAACATGCAACATTAATCCCTCTTCTGAAAATAATGTACCATAGGTTAGCAGATGACTACCACCGAGTAGTCAACCTTATCCCATTAGCCATTTGAAGAAAATTGTATATAAAGAGCTGTTGAGTTTGTGAAGGCTGCCAGCCCCGCTAGATAGACTTTTGTAAATAATTCTGTGTTGTAAATTATTGATGTGATCCACATGCTTGTTTTACAAATGTAAGAAAACTCTCTCATGTGCTGAGCTTCAACATTATAACCCCAGTGCACCCTGCTGGAAAACAGCAGAAATGTGTATAAACTATATGCCAATGCAAATGTATGTTTTTATGGTAGAAATTGGGACATACAGAGTTAACTTGCAAACTCTGAGAAAATAAGTAAAGAATGTTATGACTGTGTGTTATCTCAAGCTAAGAAACAGTATGTCTAGGCTAAGGGTTTCTTTCTGTTGTCTTAAGACAGAGATAATTACTAGGTTTCACATGTAAAGTGTTTTTGTATTGCTCTGTGACTTCCTAGCAGCTGTACATCTGAGAGATAAGTATTTTTAACAGAGATGTTAAATTCTGTATGTATCTGTTTGGCCTGGGAACTAGATGCAAATGTCAAATAGTGATGTCCTCTAACTATCCCAGCAGTAATGTGTTTTATCAATTTAAGAACTGTCTCGTAGTGAAAGAAGTGCATTTTGTATCTTGTTCTAAATCTGACAACATCACCAGCACTTGCCTTGCTCTGTAAGTAAGACTTAGATCATAGTATTTCTCTTAAAGATAGATAGGAATATAGCAAGATTAGTGTACAAGTTTTCTATATTTATGTGAAACTGTCCTACTATGTTATTTAAAGTATTTCCTGTGAATTGTGAACTCTCTATTGTCACAGTGTTGAGTTAATAAGTATTGTCTTGTGCTTTTATCATTTGTTATTAAATGTATTTAAACCTTTTAACTGTAGCTGTTTTGTGTAGGTATATATAAGCTCTTAGTGTACTTGCATGTATTTGGTGTTGCTGTACAAAACACTCCTAAATAGCCTTAGCTTTAGTCACACTTACCAAATGGATAACAGTAATGTTACACAGTAGAATTGGACACCTTTTGGTAAGGGGCTTTATAGTAGCTGATAGTAGTGGTTGGTAGCAATCTGTACTACCTTATAGTCTGAGCAGAAGGGAGCATAGCTAGTGAACCTGCGCCAGCCTTCCTCAGGAGTGTCTTTGTGTTTGTGTATAAATCAAATCTCAAAGTGTGTGCGTGTCAGCTAATTGGGCAGGGACACGACACACTTGTTGGACAGAGGGTGCTGGAGGATTTGGCTTGACTACTCGACTCAAATCTGAATCCTGTAGCTGTGCCAGTGGGGAGTCTTATTGGGGATCTGGAGAAAAAGGGAGAAGCCAGCCCCAGACTTACTGTGATATCTCTGTGCTCTTAAGGGAAGTTGTACTTTACTGTGTGTGCACTTGTTATCCTCCCAATGTGCATGTCTCTCACTGGTGTTAGTGGTGAGGATTGAGGCTCCTTGATTACTGGGCCAGTGCACAGGCATCACAGAGCTCATCGCACGGTATGACAGCCTCTCTGGTATACAACATGACTTCAGACTCAAATTCATCACTATACTTATCTTTTCACTAATATCTGTTCTAATTTTGAAAAAGGGCAGTTAATAACAAAAGCCATGTTGGCCTTAAAAGCGCATTTGTGTAAAGACCATAACAAAGTATTACTAAAGCTTTAAAAATGCAGATGAATCACATACGTAGTTCAACAACTGTCTTTGTAACAAAACATTCACAGTTTCAACCAGTAAGTCGCACCCATACCCCTCCTGTAATAATAGGTGCTCCCGAAGGCCTCATTCCTTGGGTCCATACTATTTTCCTTGTCAGTCAGTGGCGGATTTAGGCCTGAGCACAGGGGCGTGCACCTCCCCATTTTTAAAATCCCTTTTACTTTTGAGTGTTACAAAAAAAAAATTGTAATAATAATAATAATAAATGCACTCTTTTAGAGAAATCGGTCAGTGTACTGCCAAAACAGTATGTCTTACCTTTTCAATTTACAAACACTTTTTTTATTGCTTGCATCAAATTGAAACAACAGTACAGATGACTGCATCACATTGAAACAACAGTACAGATGACTGCATCACAAGTTTGTATAATTTTCAGTTTGTGACATGGTTTCGTCCACTCATCCATAAAAACTGTTTGCCTTAACGTTTTTCACTTATTTGCATTAAGGGCATTCTCAATAGTTATATTCTCTCTGAAAACAGCAACGATCCACAAAAAGACTGCACTGCTGGTTGTCCTATTTAACTACAAAATGAGCAAGTGATACCTGCTTACTCCTTAATGTATTTAATTGCAGCTAGCCTTAAAAGAAAGCAGACAAAATGTGTTTAGCGGGATGTTCTTCGTGTTTCAGTCGTTAGTTTTGGACCTCGGATTACTGTCCTTTTCTTTTTCTCTGCGTTTCTTGTGAATTCTGGTAGTCGGATAGCTATCCGATGACATTGTATAAGTAAATCTTCTGCCAAAATAGTGTAATGCAAAATCATACCAACGCTTAATAGTGCGTTGGTTATATCTAGCACAAAACCGACAACTAGCAACGTCGTGGTCAGGGCCTAGGCAAGGAATACAGTAAGAATGAAAGTCCTTATGAGGTATTTGCTTCCCACAAGAAATACAATTATTAACTTTTTCTGATATCGGTCTAGAGCAAGAAAAAAGTTTCCCCAACGGGGTACTTAGCTTTTAATGAAGACTTCAGATCTGAAATTCGAACACGAAAAAAGTCGGCCGACCGGCACTTGTGAACTGCTTATGCTTCGGGCACCGTGCGGCAAGAAAGACTGAAGTAAATGGCGTCAGCTGTATCTTTTATACCCCTGGTGCACTGACGTCAGGGAAGAGGTGACAGCTACCGATGCGGACCTAGACTTTGGAATTCAGGCCGACTGAGGGTAGCCTGCCAGCAGGATAACCCAAGTGTAATGACTGCAACAGTGAATACACTCGAACATCTACATTTATGGTAAGTGTACACAACTGTACTTTCTACAAAGCATACAAAAATGTAAGTGTTCAGAACAAATTCGTATTCGCAGATTAATATGAAACACTGAACAGCAATAATCACCACCTAGTTAATAAGGCACTGTGCATGTTCTTGTACGTGATTGCTTAGCCACCAGACAATAAGCTTGTTACAAGTGACACAGTTTCCTTTTGCCGCCTTCTTGTTGCTTGGAGTTTGTTAGGACATGTGACGACAAGAAAGAGTTCTCTGCAGTAGAAAAACATGGGTAAGAGACTGTAAATCAGCCAGTAAGCAAAGCAGTACATAAATGTGATGTATGAGGCTTTTGCTTTATTATTGTTTGGTAGCTGACTAAGTAGCTCTTCACCGTTTGACTAATCCGTGGCTTTTGAAAGTGCTTGCTATGCTTTGCATGCCATTTCTTTAATGTGTGAGGGAGTCGTAGCTGCTCTGATTTTTACTGGTGGTATTTGATCTGAGCAGCTGTATTTTTGGCAGGAAAAAAAACATACTTTTACAAAATAGTGTGTTTGACTTAATGTCAGTGGCATTCATTCCTTACAAGTAAGGCACCTCTGCAACAAGTGACAGTTATTAGACAGGTAATTAGAATTTTAAAGATTATACAAAACACATAGTGTAGAGTCTCAGAAAAAAAAAAAACTTTGCTAGGTCAGATTAAGTGTTTTATAGTGGTTCAGTTGTATAACTTCAGGTTTATTTAAAACATCATGAGTTAGTCATCGTACATGTACTACTTGAATTGCATTGCAGATACTTGATGGACTGGAAAAGAATGTAGGCTGCCGGTGTAGAGTCTGTCAATAAAATTTAGTTGATAGAGGTAGTGCTCTGAGCAGGGGGGCCATATCAGTGTCAACAATTGGAACACACAGCAGAATTATATCTGTGTTCAGTAATAGTTTTGTAAAAGGAGAAAACAAATTAACAAAAATAAATAACACTGGTGCAGACTGTTTAATTTTAAAAGCCTTTGATGTTACGCTCATTGACGACAGTCTGTAAAGAAAGAAGTTAGAATTTATGTTGTAAAATAGGAAGTTTGTATTGAGTTTTTAAATATTTTATTTTCTGTTTGTTTTTTCCTATGCCTGTACCCTTAGAATGATATCATGTAATGTTTTGTTCACAATTTTGTATGTATTTGCAAAATATGCTATCTAATCCACATCAAGTTGATTTTGCAGACATTAAATAAGTTATTTATGCTGTGGTTTCAGGATGCCAGCACCACATGTTATGATGATGTTATACCTTTGCAGGGAATGCAGACTTCTTCTGGCTTTAGCTAGCACAAAAATGTAGTAGTCTATGTACTGTTATTGATGTTGAGGTGTGTGGTTACCGTAGATGCATGCTCTTTTTCTTTACCTCACTTCTTTTGTGTTATATGCCATCAGATTGCAATTCTGAGAGTACTGGAGGGGGCTGTCTTTAACAACAAAACAGTGAAGTGTCTGTTTCTGCATCAGAAATAGTACGGGGCAACAATTTATACGGTAAGGGATAATTCCCAGTACCATGTGGTGCTATCTTCAGCTTTTTGCATAAAGATGTCTCAACCTGCTTATTCTACTGAGGTAATGAATATAGTATAAATGTTTAAGGAAATGTATTTTGTGAATTTATTTATTTTATTACTGTTGTTGACAAGGTTAGTTTCACTAGGCTAACAGCCTCTTTTCAGGGGAGACCTGAGGTTATTTTTATAGTACTAAGGGAAATATGGCCAGGATATTGGGAACTTCCCTGACTCTTTCTTATAGGTGCCATGGGGATCTTTTACTTCCACCTGAGCTATTGCCAGTTCACGCAGATGGAGACTTTGTATAACATCTCATGCTAAAAAAGGTACACAGGAGTGCACCCCCCCATGCTGCACTGCAGTGTCAGCAACCAAATTACCCATAGCCTTCTGCACCAAGAGGTGAGTGTGCTACCGCTTATGCCACTCAATCTGTTAACACTGTCGTTTTTGTGTGACTTTTAAATTGATTTCTTAGAATGTCATTTCTGTAACATAATTAGCCTGAATTTTCTGTTACTTTTAGGTAAGATTTTAAAGGGCTGTGTCCACTTATTTGCGTGTTTTTGTTGGCCACATCAGGCTAAGCGCATGTGGCAAATGGTGAAGGGTCTGTAGATGTATATTCTAGGTGGTAGGTTTTACTCCATGCTTGACAATGAGTGATGTGCTTTTCTTTAAGAATTTGCAGTGATGCTGAATTCTGGGTAGTTACTAGTAAAGTGGTCAAGGACACCACTGAAGAACCTATCCCAGTTTCCCAATTACTCTAGAGAACTATCTGATTGATTTGCTTAGAGTAACACAGTAGGCAAATGGGGACTAAGAAATTCAAACCTTAGATTATAGGAAGCGGTTTATTAATGGCTCTTAGTTTTAAGTCCCCTGTGCCAACTCCCAGCTGAATGAGATTATTTTCTTCTGAAAACCTAGCAATGTGCCTTGCATTGGTACAGTCAGATGCAGGCAGAGATCATTTTCAAGTTATGTCATAAAGAGTCATATGATGTTGTTTTCCTTAGCCTCAAGTTCAGTATTCTAATTCTTATAGTAGGCATTAGATGTCTTGTTCATTTTGGAATGTCGTATATCATCTTGGTGACCAATCATAACAGTTTGATCAAACTGATCTCCCAGATGCACTTATAAATTTGAATCATCTGTATAGTAGGAACAAGAATACCCCACCACAGCAGTAAGAGTTGAATTTTACACCTGTATGAAACTTTAGTGTACATTTATGTTTCACTATGCTTACCAAAGTAAGCAGGTGTCAGAGAAGTCCACCTGGAATTCTTTTCATACACCATCTGGGGGATGTAGATGCATGAGTAAAGTAAATATTTAAAACAAGGCTATAGTAAATCCTTGCGCTATGACTCACCCATGTTTAAACTCCTGATGATCAGGCTCACTGAAATGTAAATGTTTTATGCAGGGGGGCAGGCTCTTCTGTCTCCCCAGTGTGGAGGCAAGCTAGCCACACCCTCCAAATTTATATTATTAGTATCTTCTTGGTCACTGAAAAAAAGTAACATGTCTCTCTCTCTCTTTCTCATGAAAGCAGTCTTGGGGGGCATACTTCTTAACCTGTTAGTGCAAGAAATCTGGACAAATCTTAAAACAAGGGGGTCATAGGCTCAAAAATAAGGATGTTTTAAATAGTGCTCTTTTTAAAGTTTAAATTTCGAAAGTTGATAGAATGAAGTCTTAAACACAAATGTATGTTATTATTTAATGAGTTCAATCCTCACACTGATCTACCAGTAAACTACAAATGCTGCAAAAATCTGAACAGTTGAGAGGTATGGTCAGGGGCTAGATTAAGTATTCAGCATATTTTGCTTAATACTCTGAAAGTCCATTTTGTTACCCAGGTGAACTAAGGAGAAAACTCAATCAAAAATTAGGTCTCTCTGTACTCTGTATTCTTAATATGCTTTTTGAGGTCTCCATTAGAGTACTTTGAAATAATCATGATTACTGCGGCTTTGCAGAATAACAAATTGTACTACCCAAAGGTATTGTACTTTAGGTCTGAGCCAGAGATTGGTGTGGAGCTTTGGAAACCTCTCTTCTTCCTTTGGTGTTTAAGCAGTCTTGGTCACTGAAAAATGTTGTGGAGTAACCAAAGAATCGCGCGTGCGTGCGTGCGTGTGTGTGTGTGTGTGTGTGTGTGTGTGTGTGTGTGTGTGTGTGTGTGTGTGTGTGTGTGTGTATAAAAGTTCATAGGTTAGTAGTAGGCTATCTACCCTTGTGGGCCACTTTAAGTGTAACCAAATTTCCCATCCTAAAGGTAAGAATCAAACCCTGTAACTTGCTCATATGAGATGAACCCAGCATGACTCGTACTGACAGAAGTAATTTAATTGAATGGACTATTTTTCCCCAATAATTTTTTTTTCTTCTTTTGCTTACTTTTGTATTCACCTTTATTTGTTCTATTTGGGGGTCATTTTATAACTGAACTAAAAGCACTCAAAGGTGCAGCCTATAATGTCTAGTAGAGGATATCCTTGTTGCTAAACTGCAAAAGCACTCAGTGTAAGTGTCTAGTATCTGATTATTCCACTGGGGAATGCTTTTAGCAGACACTAAACCACACATTGCTGTGTAGGTGATCCAGTGTTCACTGAACTAGCACTGACTATTAAAATATTGTGTTACAAGGAGCTGTTGATATGATGTAAACCTCCGATACCAATGTGTTGCAATGCTCACTAAACTTTTTGTGTACTATGTTATATGCATGCATTTATATAGATACGTATGGAAGGGTCATGATGTATACAATAGCTGCTTTTCTCTTGGGTCATGATTTTTCTGTTTGTGCCACAGCCACAGTTCATATTTTTCTGCATTGCAGTTTGTATTTACCAAGCTATTAATAGAATAATTGGTTATGCTGCTATTGGCATTTCTTACTGCAAAGTTTAAACTTACAGAAAACAAGAAAAGTGATTAGGCCAGTGAGATATGAACTGAGCAACATTACAAATATCTACTGGAGGTGAAGAATAGTTATAAGGGATTAGGCATGGTGGATGGCGTACCTGAATAACTGTGGACAGAAGGTTATGATATTATCCAGGAAGTGCCAAAAACTAATTCTAAATAGAAAAAAGATTATGAAAGCAAAATAAGTGTCTGTGAATGCTTTAGAAGTGGCTGAGGAAAGAATGATATCTAAAGAAAATGGAGATAGGGTGTAACGTGTAAAAACTAATGCAAAATTTCATAGATAACTGCAAGAATAGATAAGAAAGGATGTTGAAACACCAGCTGAATTCTTTAAAATCCTGCAAAATGATGCAACACTGCTGCACTTAATTTGCCAGAAACTGTGGAAAAAAGGACAGTAGCCGCTAGACTGGAAAATGTCAGTTTATTTTCCATTCAATGGTATAGATTGTTCAACAACTGCACTTGTAGAAAGTACAGTAATCCAGAAATCAGGAAAAGTATTTCCTCAAAGCTGATGCTGGAGTGATTGCAATTCAAGCTGAATGCAAGTTATGCATGATAGAAGTTCACTGTCAAGGAAGCCATTTGTTGAGAGCAAAATTTATTCAAATTCAGATGACCATGAATTTGGAAAACATATTGAAGTTAAAGAAAACAATTTTATGTCTCCATGGACTTTGACTTGAGAAAGAAAGCAACCAACCAACACTGGCCTTTATAACTCCTGGAGACAAGCATAGTCTTCCACTTCCAAACCCATTCTAGAAATTGTTAAAAGGAGAGAAAAGGTACACTAGGACTTTTTGTTATTAAAAAACGTCTAACAGAAAGTGAATTGTGCTTAAAACCACTAAAAAAGAACTGAACTGTCCAAACACATTACAGTCTGCTTAGAAAATCTTTTCGAGTTCAGTTATTTGGTATACCAGTTAAATTAAGCCTTTGCTGATTTATCCAAACTTCTGTGCCCGTGGTTTACTTTTGATTTTGCATGACATTTATGACAATGTAAGGTAGTATCAGCTACACCAGAGAGAGTAGGGAAGTGGATGTGTAATATATGCCAGTATAGCTAGCTGGAGGTTTGTAAAGAATTATATGTCATTTGTATATCAAACTGATCTGTAGAGATGCTTGTATTGAAAGAATATATTTGTAAAGCTGCTTGTGTTAAAAATGTACCAACAGTGGGTACTGCTGGACAGAAAATAAATACACCTGTATGTCAGACTGTATTTTAACTGCCAAAATGAATATTTTGTAGCAGAGTATGCTGGAAGATAAGAGGTTTAATCTCAGTCCAGGTAACTTTGAAAAATAGTCTGAAATTAAATTACCTGGTTTAGGCCATAAAGATTGAATCTTACAGTTCTGCTTGCAGCCAAAGCAAAATGTCTGTGAAAACCAGGACTATGAATCGTACTGTATTATCCTTAGGGGTGAACTAATTGCTACCTTGGAGGGATGGAAGTTTTGAAATGGTTTTATAGCTTCCAGATGCTATAATACATCTTAGCAAAGCTCTGTCTGTGTGCATGGTAACACATATGTGCGAGATTCTGGTTCAGTTTCTAGTACAGGGTGGTAATGTGGGAACCAGAAGTCAGATGACCAGATGTGTGTGATGTCATTTTGTAATTCAGCACTGAAATGATGTTTAAATACTAGATGAGTCACAAGCCTCAGGGCAGTCTGCTTTTAAAACCTGACAAAGAAGGGAGACACTCGCCTACTCCATCTTGCCTTGCTTTAATAAGTAACCAGGGAATAGTAATTCTTTAGATCAGTCAGAAGAATGTAGTGAAATTAGTTGAGTATTGTTTTTCTCTCTCTCTGTGAATCTTTCCATCCATCTCTACTATTTTCAATATTTCCTGTTTCAACTCTGGTGTTTATTGTAAATAGATATTCAGTATTTTCATTGTCTTTTATTATTTATTATTAAATATTTTTAAACTTTTCATTGTGGTTGGTCCTTTAGAGTCTATTTTAACCTTTGAAAGTACTTGTATTTATTTGTTGACACTGTGGCTGCTCCTGGAAGCCTTGCTGCATTTAAAAAATGGGTACCCTTTAAAGCAGCTGACTTTGGAGTGTTCTGGTGAAGGTGAAACTACTTTATAGTGTGGGCATAACTAGTAAATCTGTGCCAGCCTTTCCAATGTGCATGTATGTGTAAAAATGAAATATCAGTGTGTGTGTTTCAGCTACTTGGAGCAGAGACACAGACCACTGGTTTCACAGAGAAGGTGATGGAAGACTTGGCTTGGGACACTCAGCTGAGCACTCAACTCTACAGCTGTGCCAGTGGAGAGTCCTACTGGGGGCCTGGAGAGAAAGAGGGAAACCCAGCCCCCAGACTGAGTGTGTTCCCTGTGTGCTCTTAAGGGAAATTGTGGTTGGTGCAGTGAGCTGCATCTGGAAATACTGTGTGTGTATCATTTTTGTTCCAAGTGAACGTCCCTCCCCGTTGTCAGTGTGAGGATTGAGGCTCCTTGATTACTGACCTAGACGAGGGGCGTCACAACAATAAAGCAGATTTTGACTAGCGGTGCTATCTGAATTGCTACAGTGATTACAATAGTTATTACACATTCGACAAGACTAAGCTGAATATTTGCTTTTGGGATTTTTTTTCATGACATCTACTTTCTTACTTGTTCTGTTACTTTTATATAAACAAACTTTACTGTTTCTGCATAAATCATTATTAACTTACAAAAAGAAAAATAAGTTTACTATGGTACTGACTGTGGCCTATAATCACCTTCAGTGGCACTCTTTCTTAGGTTATAACAATACATAGAACCCAATATGCCATGGAAGGGGACTGTGACTTGGCATGGGCAACCAATAATCTCTTTCAGGTACATTTCAAAAAACTTTTATAACTGTAAATGTGCTGTGTGCTGCACAGGAATTACTTGTTTCTACTACAACATCCACAGAAAAACCAGGGGCAATTCAATGTAAATTGCTGTATTTTTTTACACATGATGTCAGAGCATCTTAAGGTGATCTTTTCACATCTCCCAAACCCATTTCCATCTTCCCACTCTCACACTGGTCGTCGACTAACCGAACTGCGTCCCCCCCCCCTTTTACCGTTTCCTGGATCCGGCACTGAAGGGATTTTCCACGGGAGCTTCCCAGCCTTAACTGTGTGTTCTATGCAAGATGACATAGTGTTAACTCGGGTAGCAGCTTCTCATTAAGAAATTAATTCCACCATTCAAAGTGATGGTAGTCTTCTCTGGGATCGGCTTAATAACACTAGACTAACATTAAACACCAAAAAATCAATAGTAATGCTATTAATGGCTGAACATGTTAAAGTAATTCACCCTGTTCAACAGCCTCTGACAATCATAACACAACAAAAATACCCGTCTTACACTAGATCCAACTCCATCATTTCTACCCAATGTTAAACAAGAAGCTCAGGAGATACCTGCCTAACTCAAAGTTGTATGTAGAATAAACTACCCCCTAGCTAAAGAAGGAAAACAAGCCATTGTCTTACACTTTTGTCTCTGCAGCTAGAATACGGTTTACTTGTCTTGCCTTCAGTCTTCACAGAATGTTGCCAACCACCAAAAGACTGAGAAGTAAACTCTTATCTGTCTTAGCCCATCCTGTCAGCATTATTGACAACCAAAAAGAAAAACAACTTAAGTGGCTCCAGGTAGAGGAGAGAGCTCAATTCCTAATTAGTTCCCTGACTTGCAAACTCTTGAATGACATCTACTAACTGGCACCAGTCTAAAATGCCTTGAGGAGCAATGAGCAATGATGATAATTCCTTTGGTGTACCTCTCTTCACATTGGCAGTGGTGAGAAAAGCATTTACTGAAATAGTTGTGATAAACTGGAATACTCTTCCAGGGAAGGACTGACATAGCCATGACAGACTGGAATACTCTCTCTCACAGAAGGACGGGTCCTCTCCACTCTTTTTGCAAATCCCTCAAAAAATGTACTACTGAAAACATTCAGTGTCAGTGCTTTGACAGCCCTGGGTAATGATCATAAAGTGTATCAGTCACCACCTCCTCAGTGTCCGTGGTGCAGATTGTAAGTTCAGATGGTACCTGACATGCCATAAAATGGATCGGCTTCAACTTGAACTGATGTCTCCTCCCCCTTCAATCTGTGTCAACTGCTATGTTTTTTTATCTGCTGACGGAGTAACATTTGCTTCTACCTCTTAGACCATACTAAAACAAAGAGTAAAAAGGTCACAGATAACTAACTGGTTAAAAATCACAAAAAGAAAAATCTAGCAAAGCTAGACTTCTGTGTGCTACCTTAAACCTCTTGCATCAGAGGCCTCATGGGATATATGCAAATCACCCTTTAAGGATATCCGGTGTTTCAGCTAATCTCTGATGCAAGAGGTTTAAGGTACCACACAGTTAGACGTCTACCTCTTAGACCATAGATTTTAGATAACCTGTCAAAAGCTGACAGTGCAAGCTGTACTTCTGTTTGTCTTGTGTAGTAGAAGAATTAAGTTACTAAATGACAGTGCAGCTTCTTTTTATTTGGCAGTGCCTGATATGATCACAATATAGTTTGGATCTTTAATTAGCGTAGACACGGCGTAGCTCATCGACTGTTCTGCTGAGGTGCTTCTTGTACCTGTTAAGTTGACAAAGCCGTTTTTACTGTAGTTAGATTAGGCGCATTGATTAGTTGATGTAATTTGAATAGTTTTTAAATGAATTTCATTGCTTTCATTATGCTCCCTTGCTACTTAGCTCCAGGTTGTGCCTGAAAAGGGTCATAGGACTAGGGTACTTACCCAGTTAACCCTTAAAAAAATATATAAAATAAACCTTTATTTGGAAATTGAACCACATAAAACAAAAAGTGAGGGTACTGGGTGTTGTATACTCTGTCATGCTGACACACACACACACACACCAACAGTCAGCTTGAAGTGTACAGGTCATTGTATATTTTTGTCTTATGTGGTCATACCCAGGAAAAACTTGTTAGCTACTTCTCTCATAACTTGGCCACATGCACTTGCATCCATAAGTTAATGGCATCGTAATATCAGACAACTTACTATACATCACTAACCACATGGTAGCAGATATCTTTTTCCCATAGCTGTCTTTACTAGGCAAAAGATCAACTAAACACTGGAAATTGTTTTGCATATGTATTTAATTAAATTGGAAGTCTTTTTTTAATTTTCTCTCATATTTTCAAAGCATGATATTCTCAGGCGTGGTAGTTAACGTAGGAATAGTGGGCTTTATAGAGGTTAATTGCCTTCTGAGTTGTTAGCCCAGAGTATTTCTGAGTAAACTGTTCATTCCATTCCATTGCTGCTGACCTTAAGAGGGTTATCATTTCTTGTTTTGTTTACTTTTAACTGGGTGGTCTGATAAAGATTTGTGGCAGTGTACACCAGAGTTGCTCTTCACATGACAAGCAAGACCTGCATTTTACACGTTTTTATCTGTAGTTCTCCCCCTCTCTACACAGCAGAGACATGAAAAGACCTTATGATGTGCAAAATTGGCCTTTAGCCAATCTGGCAGGTTACAAGCGATAATACTACTAGTGGAACATGAGGAATATTCAAAAACTATTTCTTTGTCTAAGAGGCATCCCATATTATATTGCTGAGTCATTTGTAGATTTTGTTTACAGTATTTAAGTAATATAAGTAAGGTTATGCTCTTGTGAGGGAAAACTTTTTAAGCACCAAGTAGTGTGTTGCTCACTGCATTCTTGGGCTTTGCTGGAATTTTCTTCCCTCTTCTGATGTATGCTGATACCAGAAGAAAGTGAGTTATAAGTGAGCCAGCAAAAGGAGGGCCTGAGTGCCACAGGGAGTAGAGATGAGGAGGATGCACAAAAGCTTAGCTGGTCCATTCTTTATGATGGCGGTAGTTAGGAACTTTGACTAGATTGTGCAGTTTACAGTATACAAACATCTATGTAGCTTTAGTGCATCCTTAATAGTGATACTGGTAGTATGTGTGTGTGTGTGTGTGTATATATATATATATATATATATATATATATATATATATATATATATTTGCATTTTGTTTTTGGTTATTGTTAGGATAGCATGCATGCTCATTGCTTCATGTTTTATTGTTTGATGCTGTCAGTTCTGTCTGTGATACTGTTTTCAGTGTGTCAGGCAAGATAACTGTGCTTGTAAAGTTTGCTGTGGATGAATAACAAAAGGCACTAAACAAGGATGTCTCATGTCACCGATTCTATTTGCTCTGGTTATTGAAATATTGGCAGATTCAATTTGTAACAATGTAAAAATTAAAGGAATAGATTTTATGAACAATACAATTCTAAAGTAATGCTATTTGCTGATGACATATTACTAACATTTTCTAATATAAAAGAGACATTAGAAGAATTAAGTATATTAATTGACAAATTTCACACGATTTCAGGACTCCATTTCAATAAATCAAAATCAAAATGTTTATTTTTAAATAAATTAAAGAAATAAGGGGGTTCACATCATCGGGAAACAATAATCTACCTTAAACTGTCTAGGAATTGAGTTATGCAAGGATAATAATGAATTAGTCTCAAAAAACTACAGTAACATCATCAACTCAATTAAAATCTCTGTGGAAAAATGGAAAAAAATAATATTAACATTTGAAGATAGACTACAATTAATAAAAATGATTTTACTGCCCAAGATCCTGTATATAGCCTTAATGGTTACCAGAAAGGAATATACTTAAGAAATAAATGCATGTCTAATAAATTTCCCAAAAGAAACAGAATAGCTTTAATACATCATATCAGACCGTGGAAACCGGGAGGATTAAACTTTCCTGATATAAAGACATATATAAAAGCATCAGTCTGTAAAACAATCTCAGATTGGATAGGTCCAAATTACTCTGCAAATTGGAAAGAATTGCGAACTGTAATATCAATAAATTAATTTGATTTACAAAAAAAATTTCAAATAGATAAAAACAATTTGCCATGGCACATATGTATTAGTATGCAATATAACATAACTAAAACTCATATGATTGACTCATTTAGGAAAATTATTCATGCAAATATAGATTTAGAAATCTGGTTTGGTCTTTTAACACCATTTATAGTCACAAAGAGTTTTCCACATAAAATATATAGAGAAATGATTAATTCCTGGGAACAGAAAGGATTTGTTTGTTGGCTCCAATGTATCAAAGAATTAAAAGTTTTGGATATGCAAGTAATAAAAACAACATACAAAATTCCATAACAGGACTGGCTAACTTTACGGAGTATTCTGTCATGTTCACAAGATTTAAGTAGAATAATTAACAATTCTTCATTTAAAGAAATGCCTAAATTTATGAAATACATATATGAAATTGTATATAATGACTTTGACGTGGGATACAGTATTTCAAAATTTTACAAAATATTGATAAACTATAAAACACCATCCAAAACCTCATATTGGAAATATATAACAAAAGGACACTCAGTACAGTTAACTGAAGATATTAAAACAAATATCTTGTTGTCGGTAAAATATATATCCTTTACAGAATACTGGAAAGTTTTTAATTGGAAATGCTTGCACAGAGCATTCTTAACCCCAGACAGAATCAGTAAAATTATTTCTTCCATAAAAGGAATATGTTGGAGATGTGAGCAAGTACGCAATGCAGATTGGAACCACATTTTCTTCGATTGTGTTAAAATTAAGCTATTTTGGAATGGTATTAATAACTTTCTATAAGCTTTATTTAATGAATCATTTTATTTAACTAAAGCTCTTGCATTATTAAATGTGAATGAAGGTCCTCTTTTGAGTAGGTCAATCTAGTATGGACTGTACTTGCAATTTCAAGGAAGTGTATAACAAAAAGATGGAATACAAACACAATACCAGCTTTGGAAGACATCTACAGCCTACTGAAGACCACAGCATTATTGGAAATTAAAATTAAAGAACTAAGACTTTATCCAATGCCATTTATCAACAACCCTTCGGGAAAAGTCTTATCGTTGATTGACACTATACAATAATGGATCAGACACTCTGATAATGGATTGGACATACTTATTAAGTAACTATATATTAAGATCTGTTATAGTGTAAGGCTAATGTGAATAGTGTACATAGTTATTTAAGATGTTATATATAAATACTATGGAATTCATTCAAATGCATTTGAAAAACACAAACAAATTTTGAGAAGTTTGCTGTGGAATAGTAAACATCCTGTATCTCATCTTTTCCCTTTTGCATAGTGCTGTTGCAGCAATCTGATACTTGCTATTCTCAGTAGCAATTTTTTTAGTATTTTATGAGACAGAATAAAAGAGAGCTGCATATTGAAGGATTAACTGGAAAAGCTATCAATTACTACCAGATTGGTGGCGATTTGCCAGCATTTTTAGTGTTGCTGTATTTTAACTTATTAGTATTTGTGTGTGTTGACATCATAGTCCAGTGAGCTGTGGTGGACATCAGCCTGTGTAAATTGATAACAACTGATGTGAAAAATATGGGTTTATATCACATTGTCAAGTTTTCAGAAACTCAAAATTCATATGGTCGGGATATGTTCAAGTTGCCAAAAACTCTTAAAAAAAAAAAAATCTTAAGATTTGATGATGTCAGTCTTCATTCATTCTTGACTGATGGGTTTGGAACCTACTCTGCCTTTATAGAAAGCTCGCTCCTGCCAAAAACTCTCAAGCTAGTGCTCTACCCATAGTGCCTCTCTTCCCATTACCCCAGCTCTCGTTTGCCGCTTAGAAAATTGGACGTGTCAGCCATTGCTGTCAGCTAAGTGCTCAAATTTTTTTCTATTTGCTGCGTGTTCTACCTTTTGCTTTATATCTGTAGTAATTACTATTGTGTAGTTTCCTTTTTGTGTGAGAGACTCTAGCGATAACTTTCTACCACTGTATTTACCTCAGGGTATCTCTCTTTACCATTGTTGGTATTAGGCCTCTCCTTCCTGTTTACCATTGGTATCCTTTTTCCTGCCTTTTTTCTTCTTCTTTATCCATCTGGGTAGTTCTTTGTATACCATAGTTGGTATTAGCCTTTATCTTTTTCCTTCCCCCGTTTTTCTTTACAAGTAAGTGGTGCATGTGCCATGTACTTGACTGGACAACATGGCAGAGAAGCAGAAAGGAACTTCTGGGTTTAAGCAGTGTAAGGACTGTGGCAGAAAGATGCCCAATTCAGATGGGCATCTTTCTTGCATTTATTGTTTGGGTGTCTGTCATCTGGAAATTCAACCTCCTTTTGAACTCTGTAAGGGTGTCAGTGCTTGAACTCTTGCAGAGATGTAACAAATTGATACTTAAAGGAGTACTAAAATGTTCATTTGGTGAACCTCTTTTTGAGGTGGAGAATTCAAAATCTCCAAAAAATGACACTAAAAATCGGAGCCATTAGGTACCATCTTCCCCCAAGGTACATGACTCCAAGACTCAAAGATCTCAGTTCCGACACCTTTGGAACCGAAGGCTAAAGTTCCAAAGATATCATTGTCTTCTGCTCCGGCATCAAAACCAACAAAATCTACTATGGTGCCGTCTACTATTGAAAGTACCCAACCATCTTCGGTACCAACCATGTCTTCGGCACTGATGACCTCCCCGGCACCAATAATTGTAACTTCTACTATTTCACTTCCATCCTCACTCTCCATCCAACAGACTGTGGTGCCGAAGGTCGATATCATAAGTACCCCAAGACTAGATACTCACCTTCAGTAGACCCCTTCTTGGGTCAGCAGCCGAGTCCTTTTGTGGAAAGACCTGAATCTCCTTTGGGAATCTCCAGAAGTCTATTAGAAATGGATGTAGTTAGATTAGTGAATCAGCTCTTGGCAACCAGAGGCCTCCCTGCACCTTCTCGGACCACTCTTCCTTCTGGAGCTGAGGCTTAATCTCTCTGGACTCCTACATATATTCCTCCTTCAACCTCTTCCCGGGTCTTGGAGCCCATTGCTTCAACGTTGCTGCTGCCAACTGCTTCTGTACTGATGGCGGATTTCACCTCGGTACCGGAACCTACTCTGTGGTCTTCGGTTCCATTGGAAACATCGCACCCATGGGTCTGAGATTTGGCTGCTAGACCTGAGATTCCAGGATTGGCTCAGATTATTTCTATGGCACCATCAACGGTTCTTGGTTCCTTGGTAGTTTCAAGTCCTCTCTTGTCTCCTGCTCTGGGAGGCGGCTCATCGGAGCGGGGTGTGACCCTGGTTCCAAGGTTATCTTTCTCAGTTCTGGGCTCCCATCCCTCTTCGTGCAGGCATGCCTTCCAGTTTATGGAGAGAACTTTAGCCTCAGCAGGCTCCCAGTTGTTACCATCCCCGGTGGAGTGACACATTTTTTTCCCTCTGGTTTGCAGCTGCCACAGTCTGCTACATCGGGAAAGTAGGCACAAGAGCAGCAAGATACCATAGTCAAGGGTCCCCTCTCTTCAGAGTCCTCCTCAGATCTTCCTCCTGAGGAGCCCCCCCCCAATAAGAGATTGTGCAAGAGAAGCACTTGGATTCCATGGAAGAATCAGTCACTGAGTATACAGATTATGATGAAGGGGAATGGTCCCCACGGTCACTCCCTGAAGATGTCTCCTTTGGAGACATCCTGGAAATATTAAAATAGAGTGGTGATTGGAAGCCCTTGAACCCATCCTCTGAGGGTATGTTTTGTTGCAAGCTTTCTGTCCCCAACCATCTGCTTCTTGGGTGACCCCTGCCTGCTACCAAACTACCGTACAGTGGGTGTGGAAGGCTCCTGACACCATAGAGCCAATTCCCCCAAGACTGGACAAAATTCTTTTAGCCCCTGAGGATCAACCCGATTGGTCTAAGGGTCTAGCAGTGGATGCCATGGTGGTGGTGGCGGTCCCCACAAGAAAGGAACTCGCCGAAGAGAGTTCAACTGTCCATCCTCCCAACCGAGATTCCCAGACGATGGACAGATTTGGGAAGCAGGTCTTTGCTTCAGCGACCTTCGCTATTCGTCCTTGAACTTCTTGGCACACTTTACTAGACTCCAAAGGGATTGGATAACTGAGCTTTCAGACACCATTGCAGGAGCAGTGTCTGATGAGGTTTGAGATGAGGTTGCCTCTTGGCTTGCCACCCTGGAGTCTATCTCAAATTCGTCCATGCAGCTTATTGCTCATACAGCCAAAGGGACATCTAGAGCAGTGGGTACAGGCATTGCCATAAGGCGCCATGCCTGAATGTGCTTGTGTGATTTTGCGTACCCCTTTAACTCTTCCTTTGTCAATGCTCCAGTTGATGCTACTTCATTTGTTTGACCCAAAACTTAGAGACACATTAGGCGTGAAAAGGATTGGAAGACCCTTTCTGCTGTGGCCATGCATTTTTACATTCCACAACAGCCTTACTCTAGGAATCAGAGGAGTGGATAGATGTGGTTCAGGAAGACCCAAGGGCCTTTTCAGGACGCACATAGTGAGTATTTCTCCGTGAGGCAGAGGGGGAAATGCATCTGGAAGATGCCCCTCCCATGGCAGAGGCGATCCATGCAACCGGAGTTCCAGAGATTACTTTTCTGGACAAGCTTACCAGTGTTTGAGTGATGGCCCAATTGCTTACCTCTGGAAGCAGTCAGGAGAAGATTTTCTCTGTACCACTCAGCCTGGCTCACAGTCGCATTGGATTCCTGGGTTCAGACAATAATCACCAGAGGTTACCGCATTTCCTTCAGTCTTTTCCCCAAACTCCAGAGGTGAATCCCCAATGTTCCACCCAGTTAGAGGGATATAGCAGCACTAGAAATTCAAAAGCTGCAGTCATCCAAGCAGTCCCACCAGACCAAATAGGGTCCGGATTCTACTAAAGATTCTTTTTAGTGCCAAAAAAGATGGGGGGACAGGAGGCCAATTTTGGATCTCGGTGTATTGAACAGATTTGTACGACAGTCAAATTTCTGGATGGTTACAGTTCAGCCTATCCTTCCCTTTCTAGAGAAGGGTGATTGCATGCGCTCTGTAGATCTTCAGGATGTGTATTACCACATAAAGATGGACAAGTGCTCCAGAAGATATCTCCACTTCTGGCTAGGAGCCAGTCATTATCAATTTCAAGCACTGCCCTTTGGTCTCACCACAGCCCCCAGGGTGTTCACCAAATGCTTGGCAGTTGTAGCAACCCATTTAAGGCTACAGGGATTCTGCATGTTTCCATATCTAGATGAGTGGCTCCTCACCTCCCCCACCAGACATCTGCTGCTTTGCGCCAAAGACTCTGTTCTACACCTTGCAGAGTTCTTAGGCATTTCAATCAACAAAGAAAAATCACAACTATCTTCCACACAGGACCTGGAATTCATCGGAGCAAAGCTAAGTACAAAAACGTTTCATGACCTCCCTTTCTTATCACAGCTTGTTAAAGTTGAGATCGCAACTTCAAGTGATTCCTTCTCAGGACAAAGTCCCTGCTCATCCGTGTCAGCAACAATAATGTTAGTTCCCCTAGCGAGGTACCACACGAGGCTGCTTCAATGGCTCCTAGTGTCACAATGGTGACTTCTGACTCACCCCATATCTCCTCCAATCTTAATAACAAATCGCTGAAAGAAGGAGTTATCTTGGTGAATGAAGCCAGAAGAGGATTTATGGAGTCGTCCCTTCTCCCCCTGTAGCCCAAGGCCGTACTGACCATGGACGCTTTCCTGATAGGGTGGGGGGGGGGGCATTTTCAGGGAAAGACTGTCCAAGGCTCTTGGTCCCCACAGGAGGCCAGTCTGCACATCAGTGTTCTAGAACTGAGGGCAGTGCTTTCAGCGTTGCAAGCATTCCAGTCTGCCCTTCCATCAGGGACAATTGCTATCCAGTCAGGCAATGTCAGTAATCTGGTATATCAACAAACGGGGGAATCTGATCCTACCCACTATGAAGGGAAGCCCTAAGAGGTTGGCAATGGGCAATCTCCTCCAACCACTTTCTAATAGCAATGCATATTCCAGGGAACTCCAACGTGACTGCAAACAAACTAAGCAGGTGTATTCTTTTACCTCACAAGTGGTCTCTCAAGCCCAACATAGTGACAAAAATTTTTCATTGATGGGGTCAGTCTTACTGCGACCTGTTTGCCTCTCCCGTAAACCACAAATTCAGCAGCTACTTTGCCCTAGTCCCTCATCACTGGGAGTCTCTGAGAGATGCACTATTTCATGGTTGGCCCCCAGGACTTCTGTATGCCTGTTAACCAATTCCTCTAATTCCCCAGTTTCTAAGGAAAGCCCAATGGTTGAGAAGCAAAGTGATTCTCATTGCACCTTACTGGCCCCATCAAGTCTGATTTTCCCTTTCTCTGGCCTTATCTGGTTCACTGCCCATGGACTCTGGTCACTCCAGAACAAGTACATATATGACTGCCATTGTTCATGTTGGTGTGAATGACCCGAGACGTACCTCCCTGCACTACATGAAAAGAGACATGGAAGAGCTCTCTGATCATGTAGCCCAGGCTGGTATGACCCTGACCCTGAGTAGCATCCTGCCCTCACCAAGAATGATACCGAAGTATAAAGAAAAAATGATCAATTTCAACAATTGGCTAAGCTTCTGGTTTCATTGAAAGGGGATCCAGTGTCTGTCAGCTTGGGGCGACATGCTCGACAAGCTGCGTTGCTTCACAAGAGGCTGCTTGCACCTGTTACCCCTAGGCTTTTGAGTACTGGCCAAGGCTCTTCTTGCCCCCATAGTGCCTTTTTTAGGCAAGGCTCAAAAGTCAAACCCACCTCCATAAACAGCACAATTAACAAAAAACTGAGGGTTATGCTACTCATCGCCAGAAGTTTAAATGTCAAAATGCATGCTCTCAAAGCACTCCTCAGTATGGAGAACGTTGACATCTGTGCAGTAACTGAAACCTGGTTCAAGGCTGCAGAGAGCACCCCAGCACTACCAGGCTACAACTCATACCACACGTTTCGGCCACAGAACAAGGACCGAAACACAAAAGGGGGGGTGTATCCATATTCATCAAGGATACCTACACCTTCAGGTTAGTGGCACAGCATGATACCTCTGAAATCATCCATATGCAACTAACATCGGGCACATCTGCAATGAAAATTGTGGACTGCTACAGATCATCCTCCATGACCCAGGACCACCACTCCACCTTTCAGGAGACAATAGAAAACATGAAGGTCCTACCGAACACCCTGATATTGGACAATTTCAATTATCCTACCATTCACTGGGAAAACTACTTGAGTACAAACTCCCAGGCCCAGCTCTTCCTGGAATTCATCAACTCAAATGCCCTGGATCAGCTGGTAAACTCCCCTACCAGAGGTGAAAACATATTGGACCTGGTCATCGCCAGCATGGGCGACAGGTGTTCCACACCAGATGTCAACCCGTCACTGCTTAGATCAGACCATAAACTAATTACTCTGGGTGTTCACACACTACCACCACCCCCAACTAAGGAAACCACAGTAAAAAAACTTTTCTAAAGCAAACTTCACCTTACTTAAGACAGAGGTGGTAAGTTTCACAACCACCACGCTAAAGGATAACACTGCCCAAGATGCAGAAACCTTTAGAAATGCACTCTATGAGCACCTACAAGGATGCATGGATCATGCCATCCCTAGCAAACCCAAGACTCACTCCTCTAAGAGAAGGAAACCAGTTTGGTGGACCCCTGCCATAAATAGGCTATACAATAGAAGGAGGAAACTATTACAGAAAAAAAGCAAATCCCAAGAAGGAAAGACATCCCTGATCAGTATCAGTAAGAAACTAAGGTCATGAAATCATCCAAGGCTAACTTCAAAAGAAAAATAGCTAAGGATTCAAAAGATAACCACAAAGCCTTCTTTAGCTATGTTAAGAATCTAAGTGGCAACTCACAGATATCCACTGAACTAGTGCAAAATAGCATAACATATACTGAACCTACTGATATTGCCAACATCCTGGCAGATAGATTCAGTGCAAACTTCACCCCCCTCTCACCCCCAAAAGGGCCCACAACAATACCGGAAAAGTGTAGTGTTCCAAAAATCACAGACGCACAGGTGAAAACAGCCCTTTCAAAAGCCAAAAACACAGCATCAATGGGACCAGATGGTGTCCCAGGCTGCGTCTTGCACGAACTACAGAACAAACTAATCCCCCACCTAAACACGCTGTTCAACCTCAGCTCTCCACAGCCTACGTGCCCATAGAATGGTGCACAGCAGCGGTTATTCCTCTCCACAATGGAGGGGCCACAACTGATCCTGGTAACTATCACCCCATAAGCCCTGACTAGCCTGGTTTGCAAGACTATGGAGCACATCATTATGGAACTCTTTAACAAAGACAATGGGAACCTTCAAACACTTGACCCGACCCAGTTCGACTTTAAGGGCAGATCATGCCAATAAACGTAGTTGACTTCTTCGCGACAGTCACCAAGTCCATAGATGTCCGACTCTAAACCAGTCACAAGTGCTGTTCCGCAAGGCTCAGTCCTGGGACCCCTACTGTTCGGCATATACTTCTCAGAAGTACAGGAAAACACAGGAGGATTATGGCTAACCAAGTTCGCCGATGACTGCAAACTGGGAGCCATAATTGACTCTCCGTCTGACACGGACATCCTCCAAAAGGGCCTTGCTGAGACGGACACCTGGTGTCAGTCATAGCCACAAGCTAAATGCCAAAAAATGCATAATCATCCCGTTTGGGGAAAAAAAAAACCACAAATTACCACATAGGTGGTAGCCCCCTTAATACAGAAGAGGTAATAAGATATCTGGGGATCCAGGTAGATAGTAATCTCTCCTTTGACAGTCATATTGCCAAAGTAGTTAGGAAATCCTTCTGTGTGGCCCATCTAATTACTAAAGGGTTTGCATCAAGAAATAGAGGTTATAGTGCCTCTCTACTCATCACTCATCAGACTCATCATAGAGCACAATGCCCCATTTGGGATGTACCTCACAAGACACTTCCAACAGCTGGAAAGACCACAAAAGTACCTCACCAAGAGAATTGCTGGCCTCAAACATATGTCCTATGCAGTCCATCTGAAAAAACTCAGGCTGTACTCAGTGGCATATCACTTACTCAGAGGTGATCTCTGCCTGACTTACAAAGCCATGTCCAACTCAGAGTTGATGGACATGCTCCACCTAAAGTAGTCCAAGTTGCTGCAAGCCACACGCTCTAGTGAGCTAAACCTCACCACAACAATAAATAGAACATGCTGGAGGTATAGATTCCTGTCACAGAGACTCCCCATGCTTTGGAACAAAATTCCAAACTACATTAGGCAGAACCCCTCACTAACACTCTTCAAGAGAAACCTTGACGAGTGGATGGGTAACCGAAAATACACCCCTGGGATCACTTCATTGGCTCTGCTTGACAGAGGATCAGTTAATTAATCAATGGAGCGGCTCAGGCCGACACACACTGGCTAGGCTTATAAATGCCCTCGGGTAGATAGCCTAGTACCTACCTATGAACTCCGGACCTGCCATCTCACCTTAGGGCTTGGTGCATTCGAACCTTCAGCATCTCAAGCCGACTGCTTGGTTTCTCCCCCTCCAGTAATTGCCAGGCAGAACAGTTTGTCCTTCCCAGTGCAAAAGATACTTCTGGCTTTTCATAAACTGTCAACCAGAAAAATTTACCTTGACAAATGGAAAATATTTTCTATTTGGTCAGATACAGATGGCTTTGATCCTTTCTCAGCTCCAGTAGATAAGGACCTGGAATACTTGGCCACCTTATTTCAGTTAGGAGCCTCAGCTTCTACCGTTAGAGTTCATTTAGCTGCCATCTTGAATTTTCATAACTGTTTTGATGATCACTCATTTATGTCCCACCGTCCTTGCAAAATTTTTCTTAAGGGCACTCAACATTTGAAGCCACCTTTCAAAGATCCAGTAGCACCTTGGGATTTGACCTTATTTTTGTAATGCCTAGTTCATCAGCCTTTTGAGCCAGCAGCCACTTCTGACCTAAAGTTGTTATCTTGTAAGACCCTCTTCCTAGTAGCTATCACATCTGCTAGGAGAATTTCAGAGCTACAGGCTGTGTGTGTAAATAATCCCTACATCATGTGCCACAAAGAGAGAGTATCAGTCAGAACCAGTCCCTCCTTCCTTCCTAAAGTGACATCAGAGTCCAATATTAACCAGACTGTAGTTACCAGTTTTCTTTCCACATTTTTCAAACAAATTAGAGTACTGCCTGCATATGTTGGGCGTCCACAGCCAGTTACATTTCTACTTATACAGAACAAAAGCTTCTAGAAAATCAGATCAACTTTTCTGTCTTTTTCAGACACCAGATTGGGAAAGACGGTTTCAAAGGTTAGCTTACTGAAATTGTTAAGGGACTGAATTACCTTTATATACAATCGTAACAAACTCAAACTACCAACAAAACAAAAGTTCGAGCTCATTCAACAAGATCCACTTCAGCGGTCTTCCATTCCAGAGCTTCTCTGGAAGACGTATGCACAGTTGCAACTTAGGCTACTCTTCATACCATTATCCCTCATTACAAATTAGACATGGTCTCCAGGGAAAGAGCATCCTTTGGCTCTATGTTGCTCAGGAATATCCTTCCTTAAGGCCGCCCAGGATCTAAAGTAGCTTGGGACTCTGTCCCATCAGTCAAGAGTGAATGAAGATTGGCAACATCAGATAAAGAAGTTATGTTCTTACCATAAAGTTCCAGTTGTGTTTTCGATTTTCATTCATTCTTGACATCCCACCCTCCTGTCCCCTCCTAGAGACTCCTGGAGGTTTGGAACTAGTCCTGGGGTTGTTATAGGGTTGTTACTCAGAGAGAGAGCTTCCATATTTTCTTAATGGTAGGCGAACTTGATCTGAGGTAATGGGAAGAGAGGCACTATGGGTAGAGCCTTAACTTGAGAGTTTTTGGCTGGCCCAAGCTTTGAATAACGGCCAAGTCGGTTCCGAGGGTTTGGAACCAAAACCATCAGTCAAGAATGAAGATTGACAACACAGATGGAACTTTATGGTAAGAACATAACTTTTTTTTTTTTGCGTGAGGGGTCAAGATCCTCTGCACCCATTGGAAATTATATATACCAACTCTGAAATCACACTACAATGGGGAAAAGGGTAAATTCCCTAATGAAGCATTTGTATGGAGATCGCAGAACAGTGGGGATTGGGTAATTTACCATTTACTTCACTGTAGTGCAATCTTGGAGTTAGTATATATAATTTGTAGGGGGTATGGGGGTAGAGTTTTTTTTTTAGGTTTCAGAAAGTCAAACATATGGTCCCGACCATATGAATTTCGAGTTTCCGGAAACTCAATAATGTGATATACCTGAAAAATATGAATGTAAAAGAATATAACATCAAGTAGCCTCATTTATAATATCACAAATTTATGTAAGCCACAATAGGCTTTAATTGTATGACTTGTATGGGCTGGTACAAGTTCCTTTTAAACCCACAAGATGGGGGTTGGCAGTGGGCTAGGAATGTGAGATGCAGCACAATGCATGGTTCTCATTCATCTTACTGAAATAGGCTAAAGAAAAACTTAAAATCTCTGGAATACAAAAGTTAAAATAAAAAGCTTTTGAAACATGAAACGCAAGTCAGTGTCACTGAAATAGAGCACTCTGTGCAGTAAATAAAAGATTGGATATTCAGACTTCTGATAAATTAATCTCTTGATTGCAAAGTCAGTATTGGGGGATTGCATGCTTTTGCACCTCAGATGAGGGGACTTTGTCCTCCCCCATCCCTGTTGGTATACTCTGCCTCTAGGCTTGCATTTTACACTTTTTGCAAGCTGGAGTACCCACTTCCTAATATGATTGCAAAAATTCTATTACATTCCTGTAGAATTTTAGTTGGAATGAAAATTAATACCTCCAAATCAGAGTGTAGTCTTCTCTCCTAAAAGAGTAGAGGGGCTCTTTGAAGGTGAGAGGAGAGCACCTACCATAGGTAGAGGAATTTAAATAGCATGGTGTCTTGTTTATTAAAGGTAGTAACAGGATTAGCAAATTGACCATCAGATAAGTGTAGTGTTGACAGTATTGCAGGTGTGGACTGAGACAATGAAGCAAAAACTTAGTCATAGGGCTAAGCTGTTGACTTACCCAGAAGCATAGCTGGCTCATCCAGTACCTTGTGCTGGTTTCACAAAAAAGTGTCCTACCCCCTCAGCTCTTCAACTGAAAGGTGGGGGTGGACACTCTTCACTGTAATTGTCTGATCGCTAAACTGTGGTGATCGACTTATTACAGTTACATTCAACCCCATTAAAGAGCAAAAAAAACCCACTACTAATTTAGTTGATGGTATCATTGTAGCCATTTGCTTACTGCAGTCAGATCCACACCCTCGCTTTTCCATTGAAGAGCAAAACAAAAAAAAAACAACACTTTACTGTAATAAGCCAATCGCTACATTGACTGTTACTTGTACTGGCACATTTACCACTCCCCTTCATTGCCCCAGCCATTCAGGTCCCATTTCTGTGCCTTGCCCCTGACCTTCCTGCCGCACATTTTAAAGAAAACATTTCTTCTTTTATTTTGTAGCATCCTACAAATATGGCAAACAGTTGGTGCAGTTTATACCATGCCTCCAAGGAGTGCCACACTCTCAGGTTGGACTGCAAATGCAATACCAACTTTTGAAAGCCATATTGCATAAAAGAGCGATCCGGAATGGCTGATCGTTCCCCATCAACACTTTCTCCTGGGGCATTTGCTTCTGTCATCCAGCCCTAGCTAAGCTCATACTAGGTGATGTGTTTGGCCAAAACCCCTGTGGCCATGAAGCTAAATGGTGAGATTAGAGATAAAAGCCTCAGAATGTTCTTGTTCTAGACAGCAGGGCTAACTCTCCATAAGAGAGAGAGAAACTACAATCCTGAAGGAAAATGGACTGTAGCAACTGCTGATCTGTATTGGCAAGAGTCTGTTGAAGTGTTGTGGTCATCCCATGGAAGTACTCCCAGTGTGACTACCATAGCAGATGTAGCAACTGTGACCTCCTACAAGAAGGTACTGGACTAGACCCACTAGAAGGTTTGATTATATGTCTCTGCTTTCCTGAGAATACGTGGGAATTGTACAGGATGAGCTAAAAGCGGTTTGGAATAGTAAAGCCTTGTCTATACTGCTCAGTGTGTTAAATCATTGACTTCTCAACAGGATAAGAGTTTTAGAAAATAAGTGGATGTTTTATGCTATACAGAACTACATTTTTTAATTGTACGTGAAAGTATTGCTTGCTTTTAGTATATTTCCTGCTTTACTTTACACACCACTTGTCTTCTGTTAAGAGAACACTTCTGCTATCTGCAAGTAGACTAGTTCTTGAATTAATAAAACAAATTCTGTTGGAAAGCATTATGAAGACATTTACATTGATCCTGTCTCTTGATGGACTTAAGGGATCAGAAGGTATGTCTGCAGTATACGACTCAAAAGTGAAGTGTATGCCTTTCTTAGAATATTTAAAAACACAATGCATGTTGGTGGGCAGATATGCGAATCTGCCAAACTGTTTTAAATTAAAAACACAATGCATGTTGGTGGGCAGATATGCGAATCTGCCAAACTGTTTTAAATTTACCATATTAGTGTAATAGTCTGCCTTCAGTCCTGAACTTTATTCAGCAGCCACTTCATGTCATGAACCACTATTGTAAAAATGCAGTAATGTCATGAACCGCTATTGTAAAAATGCAGTAATGTACTCTATGTACCACATTCCAGGTATCATCTGTAACTAAATGAATCACTCAAGTAAATTTAAGTAGATCTGGATCTCATTGTCAGTCATATAAATAATTCAGGAAGCGTACATGACCTTGTGCGTCTGGGCAGCAGTTTCGTGTCAATTATTAGTTTGTACTCTGCATTCCATTTTGCTGGTAAAACATTATTGTAAACAGAGTTTTCTTACTGCAGTGCTTTTCTATGAAATTATATTTGTTTTGTTGCATACCCCAATGTACATTAGTGTGCACAGTGTGATTAGTGGTAGCATTAATACATGTCTTTATTATGTCATTTTTGTGCTATGTTTGACAGGTTTTTTTTTTTAATCATCACTCCATTGGAGACAGTTTAAGTGAAACTTTTGGATTGTAATGCTTAGTAGGTTATGTCACTCTGTTATAAATTAAGGCATTTTTTTAAAATAATATTTCTTGGGTAGATGTGCTCTTTTTGTGGGTGGTTAGTGAGAGTAGAACTGCTAGGCCACATTGATCTTTTTTTTTTTAAAGTGGTCATAGATTTTTAGATTTGAGAAATTTTTTTAGGCCTCACCATCTTTATGGACAGTATATATATATATATATATATATATATATATATATATATATATATATATATATATATATATATATATATATATATTCAACAAAAATACACTGCATTGTGGCGGCGACATAACTAAGGTGTGCATCTGAGTACTGGCCTGCAGTGGTTAAATACTGATGGACTAGGGATGCATCGGGCTTCTTTGATTTGCCAAACCATATTGATAATACCAGTCTCTCTTGACAAAACTTTCCCCCTGAGATTTGGCTGTTTAGTTGTTGATAGGACCAGCTTTGTGTATGGTAGGGCACTACTTTTTATTCTGTTCCAGCAGAAAAAGACTCTCTTTGGTTATTTCATATTATTGATATGTGACACTGGGAGGTACAGTAGTTCTTTAGCACTAATTAGTTATTTATGTATATTTGTACATATTTGTTAACCAGGCTAAAACACTTATCCACATGAACCATCTTCAGGCACAGCCCAGTATAATGTACATCTCAAAAAGGAAAACATGACACTGTAATCTAGCAGCACATGCTTCCTTAAGTAACAGGACTTTATGCCAGTATTATCACAGTTCGATATATAAAGAAGCATATTAAAACATCAACCATCTAGAGATAAGACAGTAGTTAAACAAACAGCTGGAGTAAGTTATACACTGGAAGGAGCGTAATATTACAGCAGTGATGTTGCTTGTCTATGTGCAGTGTTATTGTACTTAAAGACTAGCAAAAGGATTTCTGTGGGTGTTGCTATGTATGTGCCTTAGACAGAGGTTATTAGCGGCTCTGTGTGAAACGTTCATGTAATTGCTCCATTTAGGTAGCACTTCCATTGCACTTGTTTGAGGAGGTTTTTCTTAATTTAACTCTGAACGTTGGGATAGAGAGTGAGAGAGAGTGAGGATGATGTTTGCTTTCGGATGACACCCCAAATTTTGGGTGGAGGTTGAAAAAGTGGAGTGGGGGTGTACACAGCAATATGTTGATCTAGAAAGCACTGTCCTGCTAGTGAGTGTTTATTGGCCGACTAATTCATTTCAGACACTTGTATAATTTTTTTAGATCTCAACCTCTGAACATTAAAAATCTTGCACTGGCCTTTAACAGAGGAGAGTATATTTTCATGTTTCAAAACAGAATGTCTTCACATGATAAACCACACCTAGGTTGTGATTCAGATCAGCTTAGCCTGGCGTGGAAGCCTTAGCACAGAAGGTTTGCCCATTGTGATAAGCCTTTTAGATTGAGAGACTGCTGCACCACTGAGGCCCCCCCCAGCTGGAGGCCTCAGTACAGAGAGGTCTTGTGAGCAAAGCTATTTGCTAATACAGCACTCCAGGGAAGTGGTTAATGCTAATTAGCCATGCGCTTCCTCCAGAAATCTCCATGACTCCCAATTTGTTTAGCTGCGCTGAATCTCTGTCAAGTAAAATTTTATTGTTGGAGGAAAAAGTCATCATCATCTTCTTTTGGCTGTTCCCGTTAGGGGTCGCCACAGTGGATCATCTGTTTCCATTTCTTCCTGTCCTCTGTATCTTGCTCTGCCACACCAACCACCTGCATGTCCTCTCTCACCACATCCATAAACCATATCTTAGGCCTTCCTCTTTTCCTGTTACCTGGTAGCTTCATCCTTAGCATCTTTTTCCCAAAATACTCAGCATCCCTCCTCAGCACATGTCCAAACCTATGTAATCTTGCCTCTCTGGCTTTGTCTCCAAACCTAACAAACCTGGGCTGACCCTCTAATATACTTATTCCTAATCCTGTCCACCCTTGTCACACCCAGTGTAAATCTTAACATCTTTAACTCTGCCACATCCAGCTTAAACTCCTGCCTTTTTGTTAATGCCACTGTCTCCAACCCATATAACATAGCTGGTCTCATTACCGTCTTGTAGACCTTCCCTTTCACTCTTTTTGGTACTCATCTGTCATAAATCACTCCTGACACTCTTCTCCACCCACTCCATCCTGCCTGTACTCTCTTCTTCACCTCTCCTCCACACTCACCATTACTCTGAACTATTGATCACAAGTATTTAAACTCATCCACCTTCGCCACCTCTACTCTCTGCAGCCTCACCATTCCTGTATCCTCCCTCTCATTCACACACAAATATTCTGTCTTAGTCCTGCTGACCTTCATTCCTCTTCTCTGTAGAGCATATCTCCATCTCTCCAGGGTCTCCTCCACCTGTTCCCTACTCTCACTATAGGTCACAGTATCATCTGCAAACATCATAGTCCACGGGGACTCCTGTCTGATCTTGTCTGTCAACCTGTCCATCACCATTGCAAATAAGAAAGAACTCAGAGCTGATCCTTTATGCAATCCCACCTCCACCTTAATTGCATCCGTCACTCCCACCGCAGACCTCACCACTGTCACACTACCCTCGCACATATCCTGTACCACTTTTACATACTTCTCTGACACTCTCGACTTCCTCGTACAATACCACAACTCCTCTCTAGGCACCCTGTCATATGCTTTCTCTAAGTCTACAAAAACACAATGCAACTCCTGACCATCTCTGTACTTTTCCATCAACATTCTGAGCAAACATCGCATCTGTAGTGCTCTTTCCCGGCATAAAACCATACTGCTGATCACTAATCATCACCTCCCTTCTTAACCTAGCTTCCACTATTCTTTCCCATAACTTCATGCTGTGACTGATCAGTTTAATCCCTCTGTAGTTACTACAGCTCTGCACATCACCCTTATTCTTAAAAATCACTTTTTCTCCATTCCTCAGGCTTCCTCTCACTTTCCAATATTTCATTAAACAATCTGGTTAAAAACTCCACTGTCATTTCACCTAAACACCTCCATGCTTCCACAGGTATGTAATCTGGACCAACAGCCTTTCCATTCTTCATCCTCTTTATAGCTATCCTTACTCCCTCCTTGCTAATCCATTGCACTTCATGATTCACTATCCCCACATCATCCAACCTTCTCTCCCTCTTATTCTCTTCATTCATCAGCTCCTCAAAGTACTCTTTCCATCTCCTCAACACACTCTCCTCGCTTGTGAGTATGTTTCCCTCATTATCCTTTATCACCTTTACTTGCTGCACATCTTTCCTAGCTCGGTCCCTCTGTCTAGCCAATCGGTGCAGGTCCTTTTCTCCCTCCTTAGTTTCCAACCTTTCATACAAATCTTCATATGTCTTATCTTATCCTTGCCACCTCTCTCTTTGCCATGCACCTCATCTCCTTATACTCCTGTCTACTTTCTTCATCTCTCTGACAATCCCACTTCTTCTTTGCCAACTTCTTTCTCTGTATACTCTCCTGTACTTCCTTATTCCACCACCATGTCACCTTGTCGTCCTTCCTTTGTCCAGATGTCATACCAAGCACCTTCCTAGCCATCTCCCTTACTAGCTCTGCTGTAATTACCCAGCTGTTTGGTAACTCTTCACTGCTACACAGTGCCTGTCTTAACTCATCCCTGAACTCCACCTCACAATTACCCTTTTTCAATTTCCACCGTTTGATCCTTGGTGCTGCTCTCACACTCCTCCTCCTCTTCTTGATCACCAACGTCATCCTACAAACCACCATCCTATGCTGCCTAACTACACTTTCCCCGGTCACCACTTTACAGTTTCCAATCTCCTTCAAACTGGCACCCATACAAAAGATATAATCCACCTGTGTGCATCTTCCTCCACTCTTGTATGTCACCCTATGCTCCTCCCTCTTGTTAAAATACGTATTCACCACAGCCATGTTCATCCTTTTTGCAAAATCCACTATCATCTGACTCTCTGCATTTCTTTGTTTAACATCATACCTACCCATCACTTCTTCATCTCCCCTCAGTTTCCTTCACCAACATGTCCATTGAAATCTGCTCCAGTCACGACTCTCTCACCATTGGGTACAGTCATCACCACTTCGTACAACTCGCTCCAAAATTTTTCTTTCTCATCCATCACACACCCAACTTGTGGAGCATATGCACTAACAACATTCATCATTACACTATCAATTTCCAGCTTCATAAACATCAGTCTATCTGACACTATTTTCACCTCCAAAACACTCTTAGCATACTGTTCCTTCAGGATAACTCCTACGCCATTTCTCCTCCCATCCACACCATGATAAAACAATTTGAACTCACCTGCGATGCACGTAGCCTTACTCCCCTTCCATCTGGTCTCTTGCACACACAATATACTAACCTTCCTTCTGTCCATCATATCGGCTAGCTCTCTTCCTGTATCAGTCATACTGCCAACATTCAAAGTTCCGACCCTCACTACCACAGTCCTAGTCTTTCTCCTCTCTTCCTGCCTTCGGCCATGCCTTCCGCCTCTTCTCCTCCTTCGGCCAACAGTAGCCCAATTTCCACCAGCACCCTGTTGGCTAACAGTACTGGTGGCGGTCATGGTTAACCCGGGCCTTGACCGATCCGGTATGTAAATATTTACTGGTGTCTGCATTAATTATTTGGCGAAGTTTTATGCTGGATGCCCTTCCTGACACAACCCTCCCCATTTATCCAGGCTTGGGACTGGCACAAAGAAATGCACTGGCTTGTGCATCCACAGTGGCTGGGTTGGCAGAAAATGCGATTACCGTAAAAATACAACGGTCACCTATTCACATCTATTGGAGTACTTGCGGTGTAGAAACTTTCAGTGAATACATAGGGGGGTGTAAGCATGCATTTGTGTGTGTGTGTGTGTGTGTGTGTGTGTGTGTGTGTGTGTATGTATGTATATGTGTCTGTCTGTCTGTTTGACTACAAGGGTTGGCCACACCATACTTCTCAACCTCCATATGAGGGAATCAGGAACACAAGACTTTAAAATCAGAGACACCTAATTAACATAAAATATGCATATTCAAATAAAAATATTAATGGACATTCAGTTACACAAAGACAGTATACCATTTGAGAGCATTTTTTAAAATAAAATAGTTGTGTATTTATACATCGACATACTTAAATATAGTGTTCATATTTTCACATAGCATGGATTGCTTTGTTTATATAACTTACCCCTCACACCCATGAGTTCAAATTTTATGAAATTAGGTGCTTAAACATTTGCAACACACAAATACATGCTTAAAAAACAAAGCTATTTACATTCAGACTATTGCTACACAGACTGTTTGCTACAGTTCCCATAATTCCCCCACGGACACATGTCAAACTAAGTTATTCAACTTCATCTTGGCAGACTGTCAGTTTCTGCAACTGATGCTGTTGAATGTTCTTTGTTATAACCAGCCATTGCCGTTCTTGCTTCCAGCATGTCCTTAGGATGTTTCACGCTGTAACAATCACTGTCCTCATTCACCTTTATTGCTAATAGAGTTTAATGCTTTTGGGCCAAGTGACTGAGCTCAGTTTTTACTTTGCGAACCATGCTTCATGCTCATTCTGCTTCACTGAGTGCAGCAAGCAGAGCACAATTTGCATTTGTGTTTGAAATGTTGGGAGGTTATGTATTGCAGTGCTCCCTAGCACCGTGGACCAGTACTTCGAAAATTAGATGCATCTGATCCGTATGACCACTAAGTCATTTGATACTCAGAAAATTTGTCAGTTGGTTTGCACTCCACTCGTGAACTGCAGAAACTGAGATGAGTGGCAATATCTGCAACGGTAGTGGAAGAAAGCTGTAGTTTCATAGCTGGGTCTAAAAAGCTGGCCATGTTCTGCAGCAGCAGATCTCTTGCAGGGAAATTTTATTTTCATTTTGAGTAGGACTGCAAAGTAAAACTGCTTCGCTGTCTTGAAACGTTTCTGATCTATTGATATTATCCATGTTGTCATCCAAATATGTGCTGGCATCAAGACCAATACGAATTTCACTGCCTTGCAGGATATTGTCTTGTACTTACATTGCCCAGAAACTGCCTAGCAATTGGTGGTTTGAGTGCCCTACTAGCATATAACTGTAGCATTTTCTGGATGTCATTATGCAAGGTAAGCAATTGCTTTCCCTGCCTTTCATTTGCACATTGAAGTTCTGCAAAGGACCAAAGCAGCCACATTTTAAACCTTGCTCTATAAACCTAGACTAACAGGATGTGTATTAGCAAACATTCTCTATAGGAATTAATTTGCCAGAAAACTCCACATTGTAAGAGGAACAGACCAAAAATGCAAGGCAAAAACAGAACCAAACAACCCTTACAATTAATCTGTTAGTGCAAGAAATCCTCTAAATCCTCTAAACATTAAAGCATAAAATCATATGGACCAAAAAGTAGGGACAGATTTGTAATATTGCTTCTAGTCCTATACCCTTATAAAAATGCTGGAATAACAGGATGTGTGTTAGCAAGCAGAAAACACCATGTTTTATGAGGAACAGGCAAAAAATAAAAGGGTATTACCACCTCTACTAATAGCACAAAAAATCTGGATGAAGCATAAAGTAAGAGGGGTAACAGATGTCCTCTCCAGATTCCTAGCAATTTACAAAAAGTTAAACTTACCTGCAATCCTTAAAAATGAATACAAATGTAAACCTCAGACCCAATGTGAAAAATTCAACCACTTCAGCTCCTCTCTGATACAGGACCAGTCCGGCTCTTCAAATCCTTAGCCTCAGGTGCAGCAGGCAGCAGTAAATCCTTTCCCTATGATCTTCTTCTTCTTGGGCATGGCAGGCAGTTAATCCTTTTTCCAGGCAGCTTCTCCTTCCAGGATGGTGCTTCCGCTTCACTACTCTGTCCTCAAATCACTGCAGCAAGCTTCTCTGCTTTAAGAAGACAAGACGAACTACGTGCCTATATGCCCTGCTTATATGTGGACTGCGCAGACCTAATTGAAGACGAAAGGACATCAGGTCCTCGCTTCCACATATACAAAGCAGAAAATGGAGAATGGACCTGCAAGATGCAAATGAGATGTGGTAAAGCAATGTTCTGATTGGTTAAGATGAGTATAGTTAGATCAGAGGTCACTTTACTGCAAATATCAGGAGAGTAGCTCTCAGATTGTGCACCCAGGAGATTAAGCTTATTTAAGCTTAAAAACGAGTGATTCTGAGAAGTTTGGGATGATTAAGAGCCATGGCCCACACTGAGGGAATTGGATAGGGAATCGCAGGTATGACTGTGGGTGAATGGGTAAGTTTTCACTGAGCAAATGAGTGTTTGTGTGTGCGTGGGGGGGCTTTATTGTGGATGGTGTGTGTGTGGGGGGTGCCTTTGCTAACACGATGCAATGGAAGCTAGTCTGACAGCAAAGTGTTTGATTCAGCGACATGCTAATGAGCTGAAATGAGGACTTTTTCATTGTGACCATACCTGTCTCTGAATTGCATCTTTTTGCCCGTCACCCAAATTGACCAGACTTCACTGGGCACTTAGTGTGAGCAGTAAGGATTTTACTGAACCCAGTTATAGTTAGCAATAAGAAAACCTTGTATAGTTTAGAAATGAGACATTATGTATGTTGTTTTAAGCACCCTTGGAAAGGTTTAACAACTTTGATGATGATACATACATTTCAGAGGAAGAAGGCAAAAACCTGACAGAAAAAAATCAGCACCAAGTCAAAATCATAACAGTTTAGAGCTCTGATTTAGAAGCCTATTAGTGCCAAAGTCTTCAAATCTGCGTATTTCTGGCACTGTACTTGTATGTGTTGGGTACTGAGAAGTAAATGTGCAGTTATTAGAGATCACATTGTCTTCCATTTGTAACTTCAGAGCTGTTTTAAAATTTTTCATGTATTTGCTATTTTAGCAGTATCTGAACATTTATTTCAGTTATTCGCCACCCCACAGGGAACCAGTTAAACATTCTGAAGTTCAATAAATGTTTTCTTGCAGCGTCTTAACTTTTTATTAACAATGTAACTGTTTAAACACATACTTCCAAGAGGACTGCTGTTCATAACCTTGTAAACCAGGATCATGTCACCATACAAATATTTGTATGATAAAAAGTCCACTTTTATTAACTTGTTTCAATGTGTAAATTGTTTTCTGTGCTGTTTTTGGGGAGGCCTTTTGGACCTTTTACATTATTTTTGCATGTTTTTAGTGGACCTCTACAGTATAAAACTATATTCAGTTTTGCTGCTTATGAGACTGTTGGATGATAAAGGTACCTGGATTCCTGGATGCAGCAAGTTTAAAAATAAGGCTCAAAGTCTTAGCTGCTCCATGCAAACCAGAGCTGGTTGAGTGAAGAATGCCTTATTGTAATTTACCCTGGTCCCTGAACTGAGTTTTTTTATAACGGTATTTATTGTACGTTAATGATCTAAAACTTGCTGTACTGGCACTGCTTACATTTAGTCATCCACTCATTTTAATATTTGGTATGGATGTCAATGGCATCAAGTTATTATGATGCTATCTTCATAAAGTTGTGGACCCCAGTTTAGTACCTTAGACATATTTTTGATTAAGTGCATTTTGACTGCCATTATTTAAGGAAGATAGATGAGGCCAAGTACTGATACCTGTTAAAATGCATAAAACACTTTGTGGAGATCACCAGCATTGTTTGTTTTGATCTGCAAGTTGACAAGCTTATAACCATCAATGTTATGCAGTGTTATAATATATGGAATTCTATCCTTGATGACCTGTTATATGAATATTTTATGGTTTGCCGTGCCATGTTTTGAGGTGTGTCAAAAAAGTAGAATAATCAAGATAAATTGCATATGCTTGACAGCCAGCATCAGCTGCCTGTATGATATTTGTCTTAAAAAAGTGATTTCAGGTTTGTCTGTGGTGCTAGTTTTATTTTTTCTGAAGGGGAGAACAGAACTCTGGGGTTTAAGTAGGATAACATCTGTAGTGTGACGATGGAGGTCAGGGTGCCTGCCCGATAGACCCAAATGTCTGGAACAGCTTCCAAAATGAAACTGGACACCCATCATCCAAGCATATAGGATATCTACTATCCTGAGCTTTTGGCATTTGTTTGGACATTGGGTAACATGCGATGTCTTGCTCCCATCCACTACTCAGGCCTGTTTGTAGAAATGGTTCAGCCTGGCTCAATGCTTTTCTGAATTCGTATAAAGCTTTTAGCCAATGATGGGCAAACCATTAGTTGCTGGAGACCCCATCTTTTTAGAAAAGAAAGGGGGAACCTTTTCCACTAAGGAACTTGGACTCCGATAGTGAGGATGAAGATCTGTTGTATGCTTCATGTCTTCCTCACTAGGGTTTGATATAGACACTGATGACACCATGTCTTCTGTTTCTTCTGCAGAGGAAAGCCCTGATACTACATGTAAAATGGAGATGAATGACGAGCCCCAGAAGGCAAAACATCTTGAACTTGCCCTGTCTGTTAGCTGGGTAGGTAAGCATGATATTAGTAATGTGGCTGTGATGTTGTTGCTACATTGTTCAAGGCATCAGCCATGGGGTCTGTAGTAAGACATTCCTGACTGAGTGTCCAACCCTTGCAAGAGGATTTCATGGTACAACTCTTAAATGTTGCACTAGCCAGTATCCTGTTCTTTGGACCTCTTGCAGCAGAAGTGTTTGAGTCTGAAGCAAGAGGTGAAATGTAGCGAGTTGCAAGAGGTGAAATGTAGCGAGTTGGTAAAACTGTTCTTTCATCTCGCATTCTAAGCTATGGCTGAAATTACCCTTGTGAAAGCTGGCCTTACCATCACTAACAAGTAAGAGGTTAACAGATGAAGAATAGAAAGTGCCATTATAAGGAATAAATGCTCCTCCCACTCCTTTACTCAGATCAGTACCCCATCCTACCTTTAATATGAGGAGGTGGCTGGTTGCAACAGTTCTCAAAAAATTGAGAAAAAAATACCAAATTTAGGTTGGTTCTACAAAAAGTAGCCAAGAGTTGCTTGTTACATTTCCAGTCAAAGCTGAAAGTTGCAGGCATCCCAACAATACCAAGGAATTAAAAAGATTGGTACTGTCCATCAGTCAGCAATCATAACTTTAAGGGGTAATAGAACCAGTCCCAGAACAAGGTCAGTGCAAAGAGCTTTATTCAAGACTTTTCGTGGTTCCTGCAAAGGAGGGTCTTTGGAGATGCATATTGGACTTAGACCTAACACCTACTCGAAGTTAACAGTATTCAAGATACTGACACTGCAAGCATTTCTGCACTTCTCTTTCTCTTAATCTGTGATGTTAACTCTGAACCTCAAGGATGCTTACTTAGTGTTCTCATCCAAAGGGATCACTGATGCTTTCTCAGCTTCAAGCCATGGGGCTCCCATTATCAGTTTGTTGTTGACCTTGGGTTTGCCTGCTGTTCCTTGAAATTTCCCAAAATTCCTGGCTCAAGTAATTACATTTTGCGGAATAGACCATCCATGTCTATGTGTAAATGGATGATTGTTTCAGGCTCAGTCTCAGGGAAAGGTAGAATATGGGCTCTGCAGTTTACTGTGGACTGACTCTAATCCTTGTGTTTCTCCACCTTTCAACCTGAGTAAAATCTGTTATCTTTCAAAAGAATAATTTTTATAGGATCCTTTTAGATACGTTCTGTATCAAAGGGCCCTTCTCACAGGATGAAGTGGAGGCCTTAACATGGTATTTTTGGGATGTCTCCCAGAAGAGTTCATTTACAGCCAGAGTGTTCCTAGGGGCACTGGGATGTTTGACATCCACAGTTCTACTGGTACCTCTGACAAAGCTGCAAATGAGAAAACTGTGGTGACACTGCTAGTCCCTAGAGGAAAACATCCCCTTCCTACCAAAAGTTAAGGAGATAATTGGAATGGTGGCTAAAACAGATGGAATTAAATGCAGGAGACCCCCTTTAAACAGGATCATGTAAATCAGATATTGCCCACCGATACCCCGGACTTTGCTTGTGGAGCTCATCCAAATGGTTTCAAGGTCCAAAGCAAGTGAAGCCACCTGCAGAACAAGAAGTCCATAAACACAAAGTAAATGGCACTCATCCAGGCACTAAATCATTTAGACTAATCTGGAAAAAGTGGTTGCTTCGATCATCCTAGACAGTGCAAGAGTAATATTATGCATAAGCAAGTGAATGGGGGAGGCACAGAAATACCCACTGTTGGCTAACACTGATTTCTGGGAAATGGTCCCAAGTTTTATGCGAGCTTGAAAGCAGCTTATATCCTGTATCACCTAAACATATTAGATCACCTGAGCAGATCAGAGGCAGAAAAACATGAGTGGAATTTACTAAACTTGACCACTGGTGGGGTAGCACAAAGATAGACCTCCTTGCCTGAATGAGCCGCAGACAGGTGAGCCAAGTTATGCAGCATTACACAGACAAGCTTGGGCAGTGGATATCCTCTCCATTTGTTGGACAGTTCTGTTTTCTGTACACAGTCCCACCCATTTCCCCTTCTCCACCGGGTGACTCGGAATGCAAAAGAGGAACAGTAGAAGCGCTACTGATAGCACCTTTTGGGCCCAGGCAGTGTTTTCTCCTTTTTCATAGCATTGACCAGTGAGAAACTGGTCACACAGCCTATGTGGGTGGACCTTTTGACTCGGAATAAAATGGGGCCTTATACATCCAGACCTGAGGACTGTGCAACCCACAGAACAGATGCCATGACTTTGATTCTTTTTTAGGCAGCAGTTCTCAGAGGGTGTGTTTAATAGTATAACAGATGCTTGGATGCCTATGAAAAAGATATCTTGCCTAGTCAAATAAAAAAAAAAAATCCCCAATATCAAAATAGAAATCCTTTCTCAACCTCAGGGCTGGTATAAAGCCTGCATGCCTAAAAACCATCTTTGCTATCAGTCAAGCAGTTCCTGAAGGGATCCTTCACCTAGAAAGGAAATGGTTCCACAGCGAGACCTGAACTTTGTATGTAAAAGGCTTATGTAGTCAGCTTTTGAACCAGGAGCTATAGCTCACATAAATGTTTCTGACAAGAAGACAGATAGCCATCTTTGGTATTCCATTAAGATAGTCAGCCTAAGGATGAACCCTTTCTTTATTCCCAAAGTAGTCACAGAGTCTACTTAAAACCAAATCTGTATCACTTCCTGTCTTGTTTTCCCAAACCTGCAAAACAAGAGAAAAACAATTTTGTATACTCTGGACACGGTTGAGCAACTGAGGTACTATTTTGACAAGACAAAAGATATAAGGACCACAGATCAACTTTTTATTTTCATTGAAATCAAAATGGAAAGTAAATCCATTTCAAAATTCGCTCTAAATGAATGGTTCACATCATTATTTATTGTTACTTTGCTTATGAGAAGTAGCTAGAAGGGCATGCCAGAACTCCTGCATCCAGAGACACAGCAAACACTATAGCCATTCTCAGTAGATTAGTACACAGTCAGTTTTAGAAGCCGCTGCCTGGTCCTTGGTCCGCATCTTCTCCAGACATTACAGACTGTCTACAGAGGTTTGGTGGGATCTACCATTGCTGTCTTGCAGTGGTGCATGTAATTCACCACAGTGAGCTTGGCCACATTCCAATGCCCTTGTGCGATCTTGGAATCTTACCCAGTAATAAGTATTACAGTGTCAGTGATCCATACGATTGCCATAATAGATTTTTCAATGGCTCACTGTTGCATTACAAATATCCATCCCTCCTTCCCCACTTGTGTTCCTAAATGTTAGAAAAATATATAATAGTAATATGCATGCTTAGTGCATCTGAGGTTTAAAAGGGTTAATACATTTATTCTGTTCACACTGCATGAATCTGCACAGCTATTAGAAACTTAACAAGAGGCATTTCATCTCTGCTAATGTCATGAAACCTAACAAAGAGATATTCATTTCTGCTTATGCCATGAGAAAGTATGTAGCTGCTAGAAGCTTTGATAAAGAAAACAATAGATGCTTGAAAGTTTAAACCATAGTCAGCATTACTTGTACCAAAGCTAGAAATGTACCTTGAATCTAGGCAAAATGTAACACATGTATTGCAACTGCACAATTGAAGAATTGAAAAGTTAAGGTGGGCTAAAATAAGCCCAAGGCCAGGTTGTTTTTCTCAAAATGTTTTGCAAGCTAGCAAATAATCTAACCTAGTCAGCAATAAGTCTAGTAACATTTTCTGTAGAACAATACAAAAAGCTTTGTCTAACTACGTCAGCAATAGAATTGTAATATTTTCTGTGTGACATGAAGAGAACTGTATAAGAGTAACATACTGATCACCAAAGAGCTAGACAAACCTTGTGCCTACATGCTTTGTCTCCTTGCTGCAAGTAATAAAGGGTGCCTTGCTTGAACCTAACGTGAATTGGTCTTTGAAGTTTTTTCCTTTGACACTAATTATCTATGAATACTCTTCTATTTCCTCTTACCCACAATATCTCACATATACGTCTCTTACACTACCTCGTCTGCTTAGGTCTGAAAAGATTAGGAAGCAGGACCCAGGTTGCCATGGTCGTTCAGTATGCCTAGGTGCTCTCTCCCAGGAGCAGAGTTTGATAGACGCTGCTGTAGTTCAAGATCAGGAACTGGCTAGGGACACCCTGTTGGGCTGAACGTTTGATCTGAAAGATCAGAAGATGACGCTGGCATGTGCTCCCTTTATATTCTCCCAGGATGCAGGTATCAGTTCTGCCAGTAGGAGGAGGGTACTAAGCCGTGGAAGTCTGGCTGGAGATCAGGCCTTCTGCAGCAAAAATCCCCTGTTGTAAGTACTAATGCATTATGATCTACTTGAACATGTACTGTTATGGTATGTTCCTTACATAGCTCCACTTTTCTTTGGCTTTGTGCAGATGCTGTAAATATGTATTCTTGTTTTTTGACCACTGATTTTAGGTTTCTCTCCAATTGATATGTTTGTTCCCTGCTGTGTTACAAGCTGGTTTAATGCCTCATCTCTTTCTTTCCTCTTCCTTTTGTTCCTGTCTGTCTTGTCCCAATCTGGATGCACATACCATTAGATTAATAATGTTCACAATAATCATCTACATGTAAAATGCAGTATTCTCAGTCCGTCATTGCTGAGCTGAACACCTTTGGGGTAGTATATTGACGGCAGTGTATTCAGAATATAAATATAAATTTTGTCTCTTTCAACTCTTGTTGTGTTCACAACATTATTATTATTATGTTGCTTAAATCTGTATTTGTGCTCTTAAACCGGAGTCATGGCCGAAAGGAGTCCAAGATCCAGCCCACCTATTAAATAAAATAAATAAGTAAATAAATGCCAGAGAATAAATATGCAGTCATATTTGGATTTTTTTAATGCCTTATTTGAGGCTAGAAAAATGCAAGTTGCAGACATCTGCAAAGGTCCCCGACGCGTTGAGAGCTCCTTACTGGTTTGTTTCATGATCTCCACAAGGAGTAATGCAAGAAACACCTTTAATAGTCCTCTCTACTCCCAAAAAGAGAATTATTGTAATTAGCCACGTGCCCATTAATGTTTTTCACGCTGTTCCTGCATCTTGTTTGCATAAGAAGCATATTTTGAATGTACACTACCAGCTGCATGGTTCTGTATCCTTTCCCTTTACTTAACAGGCTTTTCATCTTATTTATAGGAGCAGGATGGTTGGTAACAGCTGCGTACAGAGCCAGATTTAACTATCAGAAGCCTGTAGGCACAGAGTCTGTTGGTGTACTAAGCCTCACCCACATCCCTTAGCTATATCATTGTTGGGTTAAACAACCATGTTTACATCCTCTTTTCTACCTAATGTTCCCCATTTAAAAATTACAACCATTTCTTTAGTTTTATAGTCCTGTAAGCAGCAGTGACACAAACTTAAACAGTGTTATGCACTCTAGTAATAAAGGCGTAGCAGCAAATACTTCTTAGAGCTTGTAGAATAGTAACCATGGCATGGTAGGGTGTCCCTGGTATCTTTGGCCTTAGCCTGTTTAGTACCTTCTTTGTACATTTGCTTTCTGAACAGACAAATTCCTGCTTATTCACAAATTCGTTAAAACATTGTGCGGGGTGGGGGTAGATTGGACTAGTAATAACTAGCAGTGTAAGTGAAAGTGCCAGACCGAAAGCAGGAGAGAGAGGTAAAGACTCTGAGAATTATTCTTTACTAAGTGCTCCCTGCATCATACCACTCGTACTGCTGTGTAACCCCAATATTGGCTATGTATAACATCACCTTGGCACTGATAACTCAGACATCTTGACAGAGAAGAACGCCATTGATGACTTGTAAGAAAACTGTCCAGACCTGCTGAATATGCTTAGTAATGAGTAGTAAGTGATACTATTGCTAAACCCAGTTTAGTGATTGCTTTGCCGGAGACCAGAAATCTGTCGTACAAAACTAATTATTTCTAGTTTTTGTCTAGTATTTTTTCCTTTCTTTCTTTTTTTTGTAAGATAATAGAATACCACTGACTTCCTTCCTTGGTTATGGAATTATCATGTAGCTACCCAGTTTGTCAACCCCCCCCCCCCGAAAAAAAAATATGATTTTAGCAAGACTCTCAGTCTTACTTGCCGGTAGACTGTAGTTCAAAATTATTGAATGCTTGGTGTCCCGCACCTTTGCTGTAACTTAAATGGGAGGTTATACAAGCTGTGGCCACTACCATTAAATATTTACAAATATGTAAACATAATGAAATGCGAGACGAAATGTGCTTTCTGCACAGAAAAGACAAGGTGACGTTCCTTTGTTTTTGTAGTTATTACAAGAATATCAGTCAACTCGCTCCTTGCAAGGTATATATTTTTAGTGGCCACAGAATAGTTGATTAGCTAAATAGTAAAAATTAGTGTTTATCTTTAACATTTTATTTGCATAATGTAGAAATCTGAGTAACCACTTCATTTTGTAGGGCTGCCTCAATTCTTTGTCTGCTATATACTCAGTTGCCATAGCAGCAGAAAAGTTCTCAGTGTTTAATAATGCAACATCATTGTTGATCAGTGAAGAAAAATATTCGAGGTCCTGGCCTTTTAATTTCAGTTGTTTGCTTAAATGAATGCTTGAGTGACTGTATAGCAAGAGACCTTTTCGGCTTACATCTGGGTTACTGTGCACGGGGGGAGTACCATTCAAGTTATAATTGTGAAGTGTATTATGTTCAATTACAAGGGAAAAAAATGGTGACATTGCTCAGTAGATAACCCAAAATGTCCATCACCTTTTCATGACCTGTATAAAAGAAAGGCTGTTATTTTACATGGTTTCCCACATTTTATGTATTACTTGAACCCTCAGTGAAGTTCAGCACATCTTAAAAAAAATAAGCAGTCCTTCCCTTCTTTCTTGCTGCCACTTGCTAACTTAGCTTCTTCATGACTTTGAGTCTCACTCTGTTTACTACTGCTGCAGTGAGATTAATGGAGGTTGTTGTGTGTTGTGTCTTTCGGCTTTTCCCAGTTAGGGGTCACCACAGCGGAACTCCGGTCCGCTAATTATTGGCAGTAGATTTTTACATCCCGAGTTGCTGGCCCTGACGCACAACCTTCAACAAAGGTACGCCCATTCACGCATGTCTCCACACAGAAGACGCTCTAACTGAGAATCAAACAGGACAACGTCTTACTGTGAGGCGACAACGCTACCGCAGCACCACCACTGCAGTATAGCGAGATTAATGGAGGTATTAATCGTTTTCACCCCTCTTTGTTTTAACTAAGTGTTTCAGTCATAGGCCAGCACTCCCAGGCACCGTAACTGTAAACACTGTGGGTAAAGACTGAATTTAAAAGAGTAAAGTCACTGATAGTTTCTTCTACTGACTGCATTCTTCCTCTTCTGCTTTTCCTGCAACCACTCCACTACCAATAATGAGCGGACAGGTGATCCACTGTGGCGACCCCTAACCGGGAAAAGCTTAAATAATAAGAAGATTCATACAGTACTGAGCAGATGAACCACCTGGATGTCCCTGGTTTTGCTTTGTATCTCTGCCACGTCATTTGCAAAAAAATTGTCAGTCAGTAATGCCAGACATTAAATTTTAATGTTTAGAAAATGCGTGTTGATGCAGACTTGTTCTATTAATTTTTTTAAGTGAATTAGGGTAATGCTTATGCTTTGTCCTTTATTTGGGGCTTTTGTTCTTTCCTCTCCATTTTTTGATTTGCCTAAAATTCCTGAGTAAAGAAGTTGAAATGTATCTTGGAGACAGACATGAGGAAGGCAAGAAAACATGAGCGCTGTTGTGAAAAAAGACATTAAAGTAAACAGCTTCAGCAAAAAGTCATAGCTTAGACTGGAAAACTTATCTCCTGATTGGCCATCCATGCATTTTGGCTAATCTAGGCGTAGACCTAGTGTACCCATTTGCAAATCTATCCCTAATTGTGTACAAGTAAAGTGCAAGGTATTTGCATCTGACTTTGGAGTACTGCCTGCCTTTTTTTGTTTCTCTTTCCTTCAGTGCACTTGGACTGCGTTTATTTATTTTTATTTAATGTTAAATGATTTATAAGGTAGGTACTTGCCATAACTGATTTGAATCTGGTCTTCCTTTGGAATGAAGACTGCTGTGTTAGAAGTTCCTGGTGAGTTTAATGATATTTCTCATAGACTGCTGTTGATTGTACAACCCCGTCCACTCTAGTACTGTATTTTGTAGTAACAGTTCTGAGGTTACAGGGCTAGACTAAACACAGTTCGAGTGAACTGAATGTGCATTTGCACATGACAGTGAATTAATGCTGTTTAGAGGCAGCTTATAGGTGTTCGCTTAAATGATTACTGTTCCATCATAAGGATGACTGCTGCAGTAGTGTACATTATATTTGGGAATGATCCATAGGTGGGTTTCTGCCCGACTACCACAGCCTTGGGATATCCTCAGAGAAGGGACTGAGCTCCTCCATTTGAGAAGGACATTAGGTCGCTGAGCTGTTGAAGGGAGAGCAGCCTGTGTATTTTTGGTTCTTTAGCTGCACTGTGATCATTTGCCAGTATGTTTGTCTGTTGGTTCCTTCTAGCCAGCTACTAAGGAAATATGTACTCAGTTTACAAACTTTTCTAGTCTCCAAAGTTTTAACTTTTGTATTGACATTTCTGCAGTTGTTAATGTCGTTTACGTCACAAGTAAACCATCATTAACAGATGTGGCTGCAAAAAAAAAAAAAAAAAAAAAAACTGCTTAAGGGCTGTCTTTTGCAGTGTCTGTTTTGTTAGGGAAGGATGAAAATGTTTCGTCGGCAAGCACAGTGGAGAATCTTTTTGCACGTCTCCTCTATGGGACCTGGCCAATGTCTCCACTACTTGTGTTCCATTATCTCCATTGTTCCTTTTGGGACAAAAACTAGGCATCCAGAAGACTGCGCGAGAGCCCTATGACACATTCATTCCCATTTGGGGGGTGATCATCCCATTTATTACCATAGAGGCAAGACTTGGGAATTTGAGATCAGACCAGTTTATTGGTGCCATGGAGGTCCCTACCCCCTAATTCCTCCCAGTAGGTGTCTGGTAAAGTCTCAGTGGCTACCTGGACTAACTGACTGGAGAACAATGTTTGTGCTGCCATGCATCTCAGTGGTGCGTCTGCCTCTTAACATTGCAAACCACCACTGGTTTATGTCCCAAGCAATCACCTGCCCACCAGCAGGTATCGGTAATGAGGCTGGCCAGGCTGCCTCCCTCTCCCCCAGAATAGGCAAGCTGACATTGACCACTCAAGCCCATTCTCCCTTGCCCATTCCCTCCAACACCTGTGCTGCTAATAGACTACAGGTCACTTAGATCATACTCTGGGTTTTTCTTCTTCTTGGACTGGGCTCCAGCATTGTGGGACCTTAAAAATAGGCATTAAAATCACTTCTTTGTGGGGCCTGAAATGCAGCAGTTCTTGAGCATAAATCTTTGCATTGATGCAGGAATTTCTTCCCTTACTGTAGCAGGAGAAGTATTAGTGAGTGGCCAAAAATAAAATGTCCTTTGAAAAGGAGGTCAGGCATAGAGAAGTGTAAAAGTCAAAAAAGTGATGATTAAGGAACCAGAGGGCAGAGACAGACTGACAAACTTTTACAAGGGGCAGGATGCTTGTAAATATATTTGTAAAGACTGCCAGGTCAGCATATGAGTGTAACTTGATGCTGCTAAGGGGGGTTAGAGTTGGCTTTAAGGCTCAACAACCTCCTTAATGACAAGGAAAGCAGAGTGTTGGACTGTTTGAAAAAAATGTATATACAGTCATCTGCACTACAGTAGATTGCCAAACTCGTTATTCAATATTGGGGAGATAATCTCAAGCAATCTGAATCTGTGTCAAGTGAAATCTCTGATAGGATCATAAAATATAGGACATGGCTGTGGAAAGTTGGGCGCCGGGCTGGCAACTCGACACTGTAAAACTCCACTACCAGTCATGAGCGGACAGGTGATCTGCTGTGGCAACCCCTAGCTGGGAAAAGCCGAAAGAAGAAGACGACTAACCCAGACAGCTTGTAATGTGGGGAAGCATTCTTTTAAATGTGGGTGCAGTGCTTTTGATGCTAGCTCAAAGAGGCAGCCACAGGGGATGGTCATGTTTAGGCATATCTGGCTTAGAATTAAGCCCCTTTCAAGTGATATTAAGGGACAGTTGCTTAGAATTAAGTCCCTTTCAAGTGATATTAAGGGACAATTCCCATTGGCTAGGGAATTGTTTGCTGCAGCTTCCCAGGAAGTTTTTAAGAAATTTGAGGAGAAGAAAACTACAGAATCAGTCAAGCATTTTTCCCCACCCATCTTCGTCAAGGTGCAGTAGAAAGTACTCCGCCAAGCATTTGGTCATTCTATTGGAAGCAGTGTTGTAGAAATCATTTCAGACAAAATATGGCTTTTGACAACATACAAGCCTAGAGAATTGATAAGAGGTTGTGGCAGGCAGCAGGAGCTGGCTTCCCTAGTTCAGAATTCTACTGGCCAGTACTGCCTTTTTCCTCTTTGCTCAGTCCCATTATTCCTCCACTGACTCCACAAACATCTTGAGAGAGAAGTTGTACTTTAGAACAAACTGGTACTTTGTGGCTGTAAACAAATGGTTAAGAGAGATTGCTAATACTGACTGCAGTATCTAATTCAGAACCTTACTTCCTATATTGCTGATAGCAAAGTCATAGGCAGTAATTATGGGGCTTGCAGGGCTGTCATGACATAGAAAAGGGTTGGGGCACACTACCTGGTAGTAGTAGGATGCTGCACCAGCATACTTGCTCCATTCATTGGCCCTAGATATGGGTCAAGTTGATTCTGGGAGAGGCTGCTGAGAGTCTGGTAGACCCATTGAATGAGGACGCTTGCCACTGGCACCTGATGATCACTTGCAAGGAGGGGAAGAGGGAGAGAAAAAAATGTACATACACAATGTCTGACTCTAAAAAAAACAGCTAAACACAAATAAGCTTCATCCTATGCAGCTGTTTAGCAGAGTTTTATAAACACTGGCATCCCTGGGATTTTTCTAGCCCACTCTCAGAACAATGTGTTTCAGTAGTGTCTTGCCATCATTGACTATATCCTGACTGAAACTATTTTGCATTCACACACACAAAAAACCCAAGCATGGACATGAACACACACACATGCACACACACCACTGTTTTCCAGAGGGAAGTAAAGTATACTTGTTAGTGCCTCTACCCCTTCTTGCTGCTTTTACCCTAACGTGCTGCCACCAGCTAGATTAATCTGCTGCGCTAAAGTCATAGTTATTATATACTCTTGGAATGAACCAACCATACTATTAATTTGCACTACCCATAGATAAACAGTCTCTCTCATCAAAGTGCATATGACAACAGTTGTAGTTCATCAGATTTATATTATTACTTTACATGCGAACCACAAGCTTTTGAGTTAAAATAACGAAGTTCTTTGCTTAAAATTTTAGATGGTATAGTATGAGCAATTAAAAATGCAATACTGTCACACAGATAAGTATAAAGTTTTGAACAAAAAATTGGCATAAGGAAATGCTATTTTAAAACGTACCTGGTTCTGCCAGTACGTATGACTGATAACTATAATTTAGTTACCTTTAGGGTTGCCACCTTTTCAAATGGCCAAAGTGGGACATTTTCGGGACAGACATCAGATTTTACAGGCCGACACATACCCACGGTCAGTACAAAGGATAGAACTTAATTTTTTTGCCTAAATAAAAGCTTATTCTTGTAGCATTTTAGTTGCTTATTCTGTTTGTTATAACATTTAGGTATTTTATATACAGAATAACTGTTTTATGCAACTATTACATACAATATAGGACATAATTATGTCCTACAATCTCAGGATATTTGCTATTTTTAATATTTTTTGTCAGGACACAACTGCCCAAAGAGGGACTGTCCCTCGCAAGGTGGGACAGGTGGTAACCCTAGTTACCTTTGGCTTTTGTGACCATTTAGCAGTGCAGGACAAAGGTCAGCAAGAGTTATAGGCATGAACTGACTGACTGTGGGAAGTAGACTGCCTTCACTTTTGATCTACAGTCCATGTAAGGATTTCCTTCACTGCTGCCAGGCTTTAAGTCTACTAAACACACCAAGAGGAAAGCACGGACTGACTGGATTAACTGCTGACCTGATTTTCAAAAAACGAGTTGCTTTATTTGAAGAAATTCTTGAGTGTTTAGCATTACAAAATATTCAGTCAGTGCAGTCCTTTTTACATATCTTCCATTTTTGAATTAGGTAGACAAGTCTGAACTCGCCACTTCCAGCTGTGTAAATATTTTAAATCAAAAAAGGAAAGATGCTTAGATAACTATAACATTCTAACTCCAAATAAAGTCACACAGTTTTAACAGGAAGTAGACTAAGGAGCCTTAGTCTGTACAAATGTATGGATTTCTGCATCTGATACTGTTTCAAAGCTTTTTTACATTTCTATAGAAAATTAAGAGTTTTGAACTGCTGGATAGAGCTTTGCTACATTTTTTATTGAAAAATAAAGAGTTGTGTTTTTTATATAACTTTTTTACATTTTATGCCTTTGCTGAATCTTTACTGGGAAATCGGTTTGTTTTTATACATTTTCCCACCTTCCTTCCTTCAGAGTGTATTCCATTACATCTAACCAAATAAAGTTAGCAAGACCAGTCTTGGATCAGCTTTTACTGCTCAGCATCATACATTGGGCGGCTTAAAAGAAACTGGGGAAATGTTTTTGATTGCAGACTGATGTCCTTCAAGGATGCATCTGCAGTCCTAACATATGGGTTGTCCTGCCTCAGGCAGCCCTTTGGTCGGCCGGATTGCAAAGTCTGGGTCTGGCCTCGGCTGATGTCGCACTTCACCCGACGTCATAGCTGCTGTTTATTGGGTATAAAGGCATCAGCCGATGCCATTTTCCCCAGTCTTTCTTGCCGCGTGGTGCCCGAAGCAGAAGCTGTTCGCAAGTGCCGGTCGGTCATATCCAGAGATTCCTACTACTGAAGACTTCTAAAAAGCTAAGTACCCCGTTGGGGACTCTTTCTTGCCTCAGCCGATGTCAGACAAAGTAAATAATTGTTTAACTTGTGGGAAACAAATACCTCATAAGGATTTCCACTCTTAGTAGGCCCAGACCACGACGTATCAGCTTGTCTAGCCTGTGCTTCCTTCAACCGACGGACCCTTAGACGTCGGTCGGAGTTTGCAGAGGAGTTTTTTGGTCCCGCTTTTGCATACAAAATGCTGTCGGAGACTCCGACTACTCAATTAGCTAAAAAGCGCAAGGAAAAGGACCGGCATTCGCAGCCCACGGTTTCGGCTGAAACCACGGTTAAGCCAACTGCGAATGTCTCGGTTTCGGCTGAAACCGAGCCCCCGGTTCTTCCTTCGGCTGAAAGCATGCCCCCGATAGCCGAGGCCTCACAGAGCATGGCTGAATCTGCTCCTGAATTTACTGCTACAGAAGCAGGCACCCAGGATTTGTCAGATACTATTCCTTTAGACAAATCTACCCCTGCACGTGGGGCTGCTAGACCCCCTGCTTCCATGTCTATCAAGGCTTTTGCCAGGGCTAAAGCAGCTAAATCTTCTAAGGCCTTGCCTGCCAAAACTCCTTCACATAGGCCTACCTCTAGTTCCCAAATACTCAGCCTGGCTGAGGATCTCATTTCTATGATCAGAGGATCCCAACCTCACCCAGACAGGGCCTCTCAGCCCCCTTCAGACAAGAGGCCTAGGACTGAACCCCCGGAACCTGTCTCTACAGATTATTCCTCGGATGACTCAGACATTTCAGACCCTCATGAAGGCCCATATTCTCCTTATGAGGATTCTGATGCAGAAGATTCCATTCCTTCTGCTTCTCCTCCTGAAGAATTTTCCTTTGGGGAAACCTTGCATGCTATGAGGAAACACTTCCAATGGCAGGGCCAGGATTTTTCAGATTCAAGGAAAAGGCTAAGGACCTTTTTACACTTACCACAGCATAGGCCTTTAGCCATTCCGCCAGTATTAACAGTTGTTGATGATGCATATAATGATGCCTGTGCTGCTCCTGATTCTCTTCCTCCGGCTCCTGCCAAGCCAGACAAATATTACAGGGTCCCGGACACACACTACCATTTGTATAAGGCTCCTGTTGCAGACCCTGATACCATTTCACAGGGCCCTAAAGGTGTGGCAGCTGCCTCTGCCAAAAACCCTCTTCCCTCTGAAAGGGAATCTAGAGCATTAGAGAGATGGGGTAAAAAGGTTTATACTTTTGCTACTCTTTCGGCCAGGGCCTTGAACTGTCAATTTCACATGATTCAGTACCAGGAATGTTTGTTAGACCAGCTAAATAAAAACGGTCTTCTCTTGAACCTTTAGACCGCAAGTCCCTTCAGGATTTGGTACATAACTCTCAGCAGGTCAGTAACCATTTCTTAAAATGTGGCTATGATGCACTGGAAGCTTCCTTTAGATCAGCTATGACTGGAACAGTGATTCGAAGGCATGCCTGGTTAAAAGAACAATCCTTACCAGACCATGTTAAGTCAAAACTCCTAGATGCTCCCATGGAGAAACAAAGTTTGTTTGGCTCCCCTGCACAGGAGGTTCTAAAGAAGGTGGAAGAAAAAGCAAAATCTGTCCAAACAGTCAAGGATTTCTTACAGGTCCAACCTCCGAGGTTTAGCAGAAATTGGCCTTCGAAGAATTGGTCCTTTCCAGACAACTCCAGAGCAGAGAGGCAGAAATAGACGCCCAAGAGGCAGAGGTCAATCTAGGGGTGCCTACAGGGGACGTCAGTGACAACCTACCAACCAGAGAAGTACTGCCACAGGATCAACTACAACCACTTCCACAGGGCAGACACAATGACTTGGCTCTAGTTCCGCCTACCAGGGAACAACTGGAAGCACCCTTGGGTGGAAAACTAGCCTTATTCTCCGACAACTGGCATTACATTACAGGAGACAAATGGACTTTACAAACAATAGACAAGGGCTACAGGTTTCACTTCCACACTCTACCAAAAAAGAGAGGAATGCCAAACCTACCACCAAGCCAAAAACAGGCGGCTCTAAGACAAATCAACAACTTACTAAGGATGAGAGCTATAGAAGAGGTACCACCTATGGAACAAGGCCAAGGATTTTACTCCAGGCTCTTCCTGGTACCAAGAAAAGAAAATCAATGGAGACCTATTCTAGACTTGTCCGCACTGAACACATACCTCATTGTTCCAAAATTCAAAATGCTGACCCTCCAGCAGCTTCTTCCCATGCTGGGCAAGGAGTCTTGGCTGGTGACTCTAGATCTCAAGGAGGCATACCTGCATGTCCCTATACGACCAGATTGCAGAAGACACCTCAGATTTCTTGCAGGATCAGAGCATTATCAATTCTCAGCATTGCCTTTTGGCTTATCTACTGCGCCCAGAGTATTCACGAAATGCCTGGCATCAGTAATTGCTCATTGCAGACTTCAGGGAATTCAAATTTACCCATACCTGGATGACTGCCTAATACAAGCGGACAACAAGGCAAAATTAACAAAAGATCTGGAAAATGTCATACAACTGTTGCAAGCCTTGGGATACACAGTCAACATGCAAAAGTCAAGACTAGTACCATCCCAAAGGATAACATTCTTGGGTGCAGAACTAGATACATCAACTCAGATGGCTTTTCTCACAGAAGAAAAACAAAAGCAACTACCAGTCTACTTCATGACATTAACAACACAAACTCAGCTTACTGCAAGGAAAGTCCTGCAAGCCCTGGGCTACATGGCATCTTGCATAATATTGGTTCCATGCCAGGCTGCATATGAGAAAGCTACAATGGTACCTAAGGAATGTATGGTCTCAACACAAGCACAGTCTAGAAGCCCAGATTCCGATAATTCCATGCCTGAAACAAGAATTCCTGTGGTGGGCTCAGGCCTGTCAGTTGAACAGAGGCTTGCCTTTCCACAAACCTCATCCAAGCCAGACCATCACCACGGACGCCTCAGACCTAGGATGGGGGGCACACATGGTGGACAAGTGTATACAAGGCCTATGGACCCAAGACCAGCTGAATCTACACATAAATCTAAAGGAGATGCTGGCAGTGAAACATGCGATCCAGGCATTCAGACCACTCCTTCAACAGGGTCATCTGCTGATAAGGACGGACAATACCACAGTCATGTGGTACATCAACAAACAGGGAGGTACACATTCATTTCCTCTATGCCGGATGGCAATGGACCTATGGAATGTGGCCCTGAATCTCAACATTCAACTTCAGGCCAGATTTGTACCAGGAAAAGAAAATTCTCTAGCAGACACCTTAAGCAGAACCACCACAGATGCTCACGAATGGATGCTGCATCCAGATATCTTCAAAGCCATAACAAAGAAATGGGGACTACCACAGATATATCTATTTGCCTCCCCACACAACCACCAATTGAAGAAATTCTGCACAAGAGCATACCACCCACTTGCTTGGAGGGTGGACTCCCTTTCCTTCAGCTGGAAAAACCTGACAGCATATGCATTTCCACCTATTCCCTGGATGTACAAAGTTCTACTGAAGATCAGAAAGGATCAGCCAAGGGTAATTCTGATAGCTCCAGACTGGCCGAGACAACATTGGTACCCGCTACTGAGAAGCATGTCACGGACACACGCATGGCCTCTACCTCTATGTCCCTTACTATTAACACAGGACAACTACAAGATCCTACATCCAAACTTGAAAACACTGCAGCTAGCTGCTTGGAATATTGCATAAAACAAAATAACCCAGGTTTATCTCAGAGGGTTAAGGACATTATCCTGGAGGCGCGCAGACCCTCCACAAGGAAGACTTATTCAGACAAGTGGAAAAGATACCTCATTTGGAGTGCAGCAAAGGGAGAAAATGTCTCATTGGCAAACATAGCACACATCCTGGAATATTTAGCAGAGCTGTTCCACAATGGCCTGTCTTACTCTTCCATTAAGATTCATGCATCAGCAATTTCAGCAGAATACAACATGGATCCTCCTGTCTTCTCTCATCCTCTACTCAGGCAGTTCTTGAGAGGAATCAAAAATGTAAAACCTCCAAGGAAACCACCTTTACCTACATGGGATCTCAACTTCATGCTGGAAAAGTTAACACTTCCCCCTTTTGAACCAGCAGCAACAGCAGAATTACAATTCTTGTATTGGAAAACTGCTTTCGTACTAGCAATTACTTCAGCAAGAAGGGTATCTGAGTTACAGGCATTAATGGCAGTACAACCCTTCCTTATCTTCTATCAGGACAGAGTCTCTCTGAGAACTAACCCTACCTTTATGCCAAAAGTGGTCTCCAGAGTATCATTGAACCAAGCGATTCATTTACCCACATTCTTCCCCAACCCACAGAACAGGGGGGAAAGACTGCTACATACCTTGGATGTGCACAGACAATTACGCTATTATCTGGACAGAACTAAGACCAGCAGAAAAACTGACCAGCTTCTGGTAGCATATGCAACAGGAATGCAAGGAAAAGCAATTTCAAAACAGACAATCTCAAAATGGATAGGAAATTGCATTCGATTTTGCTACTCTTTTCATGGAAAGACAACTCCTGATAATATCAGACCTCATTCCACAAGAGCTACAGCCACCACTACAGCTTTCCTACGAGGAGTGGCTACCAAAGACATTTTAGAAGCTGCTACTTGGAGCTCCGTGCATACATTTGCCAAGCATTATAATCTTCCCTTATACTCTAGATCCCGAGCAGGTTTTGCAACTGCTGTTTTGCAAGGGATCTTAACTACACCATCTTTATCTTAGTGCCTCCTCCCCCAGTTTGGCTATGGTATTCTACCCATATGTTAGGACTGCAGATGCATCCTTGAAGGACATAGTACAGTTTTGTACCTACCATAAATGTAGATGTCCGATAGGTATGCATCTGCAGTCAGGATTACCCACCCTCCTTCCCCTCTGTTGTATTCCTAGGGTATTTTCCCCTCTTTTAGCTAGCTGGGGGAATCTATTGTGGTGTATTTGTTTGTATATATGTATATATATATATATATATATATATATATATATATATATATATATTCTTATATTGTTTGCTCTCTACTGTTTGGAATTATTTGCATTTATCCAAATTTAGCCTTCCTAGAGGGCACCTGGCATCTGGGGAAAGAAACACTGAGGAAAATGGCGTAGGCTGATGCCTTTATACCCAATAAACAGCAGCTATGATGTCGGGTGAAGTGCGACATCAGCCGAGGCCAGACCCAGACTTTGGAATCCGGCCGACCGAAGGGCTGCCTGAGGCAGGATAACCCATATGTTAGGACTGCAGATGCATACCTATCGGACATCTACATTTATGGTAGGTACAAAACTGTACTTTCCTAATCCCTTCAGGACCATCCCTGAATTATACAGACAGGATACCTTTTTAAAGATAACCACATCTGAAATACTTACTTTACAGGCACTCTTTCCCCTCTTCATTGTATGTTTACTCTCAGCCCAGGATGTGAAGTATGCCTACTTGCCTTGCCCTGTCCTGAAGGACTTCAGGCAGTTCCAGTGCTTCAGGACATGTTGGGAACCCTTTCAGTTCACCTCCTTAACATTTCTTCTTTCCATTGCCCCCAGACTGCTCATCAGATGCTGGGCACCCATATTTATCTACTTCAAGAGGAATTCATATCAGCCTTACATGGTCAACTGCCTGATCCAGTCACTAACTGATGAGAGTGTGCAGAGGTCCTTGGAATTATTAAAATCAAGACTGATGCACAGATTTCAGCTGTCTTCCTGTTGAGAGATGAGGCCTTTTATTTGGAGTTTTTTCTCCAGTATTGCCAAGGGAGCATGCATGACAGCCCATGCATTGTGCTGGCTCTGGGCTGCATGTCATTTTCTATCTGGATGGTACTCACGAACAAATAGCATATGATGACGATACCATGGTACTAATAAATATATATGAACAAGACCAACACTTACTGAAGAAAATCCAGTTGTGGCTGCAACAGTAGCAAAAAGAATCAACTGATCTTCCCCCAGCCTTTTGCAGAAGTAGAGATTAGACGGGCAGGGTTTCCAGAATTTGTTGCAGACGTTGGGAACTCCAGGGATAGACTTGTCCTCGTGACAGAATTACCAGCTGAAGAAATTTTTTTTTTTAATTGAACAAGAAACAAGATATCACTTATGATGTAGGCAATCATAAATTTCTATAAATGAATACAAACCATATTGATATAATTTTAGTCGCAAACATTATACATCACTTATCTATCAAGTCGCTGTCAGTCAAACATTACATAGCTCATTCTAATCCTGTCTTCTTTTAAACCTCATTCCTCGTCTGCATTTATTGGTTCATATGTTCGTAGGTTCATAGGTTGGTACTAGGCTTTTGGCCCTAAGGCCTATACAAGCCTAGCCATAACAATTCCCTGGCTATTTCTTCCCACAGTATTTACTTCCCTGTTCCCACAGTTTCCATTTTTTCTATGTAATTTGCTCCTGTCCTTTTCTAAAGATCTCATTTTTAGTTGTTTTATCTCTGTTACTATATTCACTACTTATAGTACAGTTGGTTGAGACTTTGATTTCTGTTTCCTAGTAATTGCTTTTTTGGCAGCCACCATAATTAGACTTGGCAAGGCTTTATGTCTAGACAATTCCAATTCTGTATCATAGCTCAAAAAAAAAATTCCTTAGTCATACCAGTTTGCTCGCCCAGTATTTCTGATAGAGTAGTAGTTGCAGGGAATTTTTAAAGTCTGCCAACTTATTACACTCCCTGAAAATATGTCCCCAGTTACCTTTTTTGTCCCCATCACACCTCTCAACATTTGCAGTCTACCTAAGGAAAACTTCTTTGGAGTCTCCTTGGGGTATAAAAACACTTATGTAAACACCTCAAAGCTAAGATCCTAAATCTTCTAGATCTTGTTGCATATTTGGTTGATGTACATGTATCCCCCCATTGTTTCTTTGTGAATTGCTTATCCAGTCTCCTTTCCCAATCCTTTCTCTGATTGATTCTTATAGCTATCATGCAGTATTTTATATGATCTAAATATTTCCATTTTAATAGTAACTTCTGTTCTAGATTCTGCTAAAAACTCTACCTTTGCTGGTCTTTCACTTAGGATTACCAATTTCTTTCTCAATAGGGAAGGCAATCTCTATCCTGCAGTCCAAATAAATTCTTGCCTCTTCATATTCTGTTATTTTTCCCTCTCTAATTATTTGCTCCAAATACCTTGGTTCTTTTGCCAGTTTTCTCCAATAAATTCCAACCCCTTCTTGCCTGTCATTTGTATCCCTAATTGCAGTGCTCCCTATTGGCAGAATCTCCTTTCTCCATTCCCGTGTTGACTTAGTTCTTAAACACTTTGCTACTTTATATATATATAATATTCGGTTTGGTTATTACTCTTCTCCTTATGGATCTGCACCCAAAATCCCAGTCTCTGCTTGCTACTTGAGCTTCCCTGTTTCATCACCATCCCTTTCCACTTTACACAGCACAACCAGAAACCTGTAATTCATAGGAGCCTTAACTATGTAGCTCTGAAATACCCCTTCAAATGGGGTAATCCCAGAGTGCCTTCTCTATTAGAAGAATAAGCTTATCCTGCTTGACTCTTGCTATCTTCCCCTCCCAGATAAAATTTGTCTCTTTATTAATTGCTATTCACAACTTCTCCTGTTGATAAAAATTATGCCTGACGTGTGTAAAACTAAAGGGAAGTGCTTGTATCTTGCTATCCATAAACATAAAACAGAGTTTAACTTTTAGTCTCTTCCCACATATCCTTAGCTGCCACACCAGAATTCTTTTTAATCCATACTTCTAAGTACTTTATATTGTCATGTTCCATAAATATAGATATTCCTGAACCAGTTCATGTGTGGGTACATAATTTACAGCTATTGCCTAGGTTTAAGCTTCATTAATTTTGTGTCCCAAAAATATTTGAAAAGTCTCAAAATGTTCCACAACACTGAAATGTCCCTTGCTGGTTTTATCACATATAAAACATTATCATCTGCAAATAGAGCCAGCTTTACTTGTCTATCATAACCAGTTATATCCTTTGAATTTCTGAGCTGAAGGAGTTATGATCCAAATACCCATGTTACTGGCCTGGGTGGCGAACTCTTTCTCCATTCCCTTTACGAGAGTGCTCCTGTAAATTCTAACAAACATTCCTTTCATTTCTAAGGTTTGACAAAAAGCTGAGAGTTAAAGAAAGTATCATTCAAATTCCCTTCTGTGGCACAGGCAGCTGAATAATTTCTGTGCCAAATTCCCATAACCGGTCTTGAGTGGTGAACTCTTTCTTCTTTTCTTAAACAGGGATGTTTCTGAACAGCTTCATAGTAATTCCCAAGGCAAGACAAAAGGTATGATGTAGTAAACCAAATTATTTAAATTCCCATCTGTGGCTGAGACAGCTATTGTTCTCTCAGGTAATTCAGAAAAGCAAGCAGAGATTACTACTAGTGTCAAAGTTTTTCCATTCTCTTTCCAAAGCAAAACAGGGCACTGGTACTAGTGCACTCAGACCTAACAGCTAACAAATTCTAATCCTAATACCGTTCACTAACCATTTTTTCAAGAAAGTGCTGCGTATTTTGCAGGAGACTAGGACGCTAATCACCAGAAAATCCTACTTTTTCAGTATGAAAATGTCCTCCATTTGGTATAGCTTCTAAGGATTTTCTATCCACAAATGTTACAGGGCAAGAAGTTTTTGTGTCATGTAGCTGAACCACTCCACATTGTGTTATTCTATGCTTTTGCTATGGTGCATCTTTTAGAGATTGTAACCTTCCTCTTTACACAGTCAAGCGGCTATTGAAGGCAGTCTTATGCATTATAACCCTAAGGAAGACTGCCTCCTTTGTCACCTCAGTTTCTTGGTAGAAGGATAATTTTGTCTATTATCAAATTTAGTGCCTCGTTGCACCTTAAGCTGTTGTGGAAAACTCTCTATTTCTGGTGGCCCTTGCATCTATGTAAGGTATGTATGCAAACCCTTATTTGCAAAAAGCCCTCTGTGGTGTTTTATAAGGAAAGAGTAAGCTGTAGAACTAATCACTGATTCATGCCTCACTGGAACTGAAACAGCTGATGCAGCTGTCTGTGTTCTGTCCCAGGTTCTAGAACAGGGAAATGATACTGAATTTGATGGGTGCACAGAGAAAAAGGACAAAGGGCTTCAGGCAGTATAATCAGGTTGTAGAATAGAGAAAAAGGTTCCGAACTTGGGTATACATACACAAGTGAAACATACACATGGGAAAAGATTATAGGCAGTCTGGTCAATGTTTGTATGCTTTGCGTAGGGCAAATAGTGGAGGCCTTTACTGAAGCTTAACTTGTCAAAATGCCTGGCTCATTACATTGCACTTTGTTGAGAGTGTCCTGGATAAACTCTGCAGGGTGGTAACGACTCACTCTGTCAGGACTGCATCTAAAACAGCAGCCATCTTTAGGAGTTTCTTGGCATAGAGCCTCCATGAGACAGCCACTTAATCACCACCCATACCTTTTCCAAAAGTAAACTGGGTATTCATAGGTAGGTACTAGGCTATCGGCCCAAGGGCCTAAGTAAGCCTAGCCAACAAGGTTCCCTGGCTTACACCACCCAAGAAAGTTATTTTCCTGTGCCCCTGTCGAGCAGAGCCACAGAAGTGATCCCGGGGTGTATTTCCTGTTTCCCATCCACTCATCAAGATTTTTCTTGAGTACTATTGAGCAACTTTGCTATTGTTTCAGAGTATGGGAAGTCTCTGGGACAGTAATCTATCCCTCCAGCTTGTCCTGTTTATTGTGGTGACAAGGTTTAGGTCCCTAGAGCATGTAGCTCAGAGGGATTGGGATTTCTTTAGGTGTAGCATGTCCAACAGCTCTGGGTTTGACATAGCTTTATATGTTAGGCAGAGATCACCTCGGAGTAGGCGATATGCTATGGAGTAAAACTGGAGTTTTTTGAGACGGTTAGTGTAGGGCATCTATTTGACGTCAGTAATCCTCTTTGTGAGATAGTTCTGTGGCCTTTCCAGCTGCTGCAGATGTCTTGTGAGGTACATTCCAAAAGGGGCGTTGTACTCTGTAATGGGTCTAATGAGTGTCAAGTAGAGGGGAACAATGACCTCTTTTTTTTTCCTGGATCAGAACCGTTTTGTGATGGTGTGCCACAGAGAAGGATTTCATGACTACTGTGGTGATGTGATTATCAAAGGAGAGACTACTGTCCACCTGGGTCCCAAGGTCTGTTATCACACTTTTGGTGTTAAGTAGACTGCTGCCTATGTGGTAGTTCATGGGTACAGAGTTTTTACCAAAGGGGATTACAGTGCACTTTTTGGCATTGAGCTTGAGGCCATGGCTCTGACAGCAGGCATCTGTCTCAGTGAGGCCCTTCTGTAGGATGTCCACATCATTTGGGGACTCAACTATGGCTCCTAGTTTGCAGTCATCTGCGAACTTTGTTAGCCAAAGGCCCTTCTGTGTTAGCATGTACTTCAGAGAAGTAGATACCAAACAGGAGAGGTCCCAGGACTGAACCCTGTGGTACTCCACTTGTCACTGGTTTGAAGTCCGATTTGGAGTCTGCAACTTTTACAGTGTGGGTTCTGTCAGTGAGCCAATTGGCAACCCATTTTGTGACGTAGGGATTTCTACTTAGTTTTGTGAGTTTAGCTATAATTCCATAATGGGGGATGGTGTAGAAAGCCTTGGCAAGGTCAAGATAGGCTGTGTGAACCACTTTACCCTTATCTACGGCTTTGGTGACTGCCTCAAAGAAGTCGATCAGGTTCAGGAGGCACAATCTGCCTCTCACACACCCAAAGTGGGTGGGATCCAGAGTTTGGAGGTTACCAATGTCTTTGTTTGAGTTCCATGATGATACGTTCCATGGCCTTACAGACCAGGCTCGTCAGGCTAATAGGGCGATAGTTCCCGGAATCAGTGGTGGCTCCCCCTTTGTGGAGTGGGATAACTGTTGCTGCACGCCATTCAGTGTGCACAAAGCCTGATGTGAGACTGATTGAACATTGTGCTTAGGTGGGGAGCCAGTTCGTTCTGAAGTTCATGTAAAATGCAGCCTGGGATGCTGTCCGGTCTCATGGATGCTGTGTTTTTGGCTTTAGAGTGTGTGCAGATTTTACCAGTGTAGTTGTGATTACAGGGACTCTGCATTCTTCCTGTATAGATATGGGCCTTTTAGGGGGTGAGAGGGGGGGAAAGTTAGCACTGAACCTATCTGCCAGGATGTTGGCAATATCAGTTGGTTCTGTAATTTTTTGTGCTGTAACTCAGAGCACATCTGGGCGTTGCCATTGAGATTCTTGACATAGCTATAGAATGCTTTGTGGTTGTCTATAGAGTCAGTGGTGATTTTGTTTTCATAGCTAGCTTTGGAGGATCTTATAAGGGATCTCAACTTCTTACTGAGGCTGACCAGGGAACTCCTCCACTCATGGGAGTTTGCTCTCTTTTGCAACAGTTTCTTCCTTATGTTGTAGAGTTTGTTTATGGCAGGGGACCACCAGACTGGCTTCCTTTTTTTGGAGGATAGCATTTTGGTTCTGTTTGGGATAGCACAATCCATGCTCTTGTGTAAGTGCTTATAGACTGCATCTGTGTAGGATTCAGCAGTCCTAACTGTATTGTCCATCTGCATGGGTGTCATGAAGTTCGCCACTTCTGTCTTAAGAAGCATGAAGTTGACTTTGGAGAATTTTTTTACCATGGTTTCCTTAATGGGGGGTGGTGGCAGGATGTGAATATCTGGGGTGATTAGTATATGGTTGGATCTGACCAACAAGGAGTTGACTTCAGGTGTGGGACACCGGTCACTCATGTTTGTATTGACTAGGTGTAGGATATTGTTGCCCCTGGTTGGGGATGTGGATAAGTTGATCCAGGGCATTGGAATTTATGAATTCCAGAAAGTGTTGAGCGAAGGAGTTGGTACATGAGTAGTTTTCCCAGTTAATGGTGGGGTAGTTGAAATCACCCGTTATTAGGGTGTTTGGTTGAACCCTAATATTTTCCAGTATATCAAGAAAAGAGGAGTGGGAATCCTGGGGCATGGTGGGGGATCTGTAGAAAGCTACAATTTGGATTGCAGTTTTGCCCAAAGTTAGTTGCACTTGGATAACCTCAAATGCGTTATGCTGAGCAACTAGCCTGGAGGTGTAGATATCCTTATTGAATATGGACACATCTCCGCTTTTGGTGTTCCGGTCCAGGTTAGGTGGCCGAAAAGTGTGGTATGAGTTATAGCCTGGTAATGCAGGGTTGCTCTCTGGAGCCTTGAACCAGGTCTCAGTCACTGCACAGATATCTGTGTTCTCCATTTTAAGGAGTGCCTCGAGGGAGTGCATTTTGAGATTTAGACTTCTAGCATTGAGTAGCTTTACCCTCAGTTTTTGCTTGCCTGTTCCTGTTACGGTGGTGAATTTGTCATTTCAACCTTGCCTAAAAAAGGCACTATAGGGGCAGCAAGAGCCTTAGCCAGTATCCGGAATCCCAGCGGTGACAGTTGCAAGCCATCTCTGGTAAAGCATCATGGCCTGTTGACTATGTCATCCCAGGAAGACAGATACTGGATCCCCTTAGAATGACACCAGAAGCTTAGCCAATTGTTGAAGTCGGTCATTTACTCCTTGTACTGCGGTATCATAATGGGCGATGGCAGGATGCTACTCAGGGCTAGGGTCATACCTGCCTGGGCTACAAGATCGGAGAGCTCTTCCATGTCTCTTTTCATGTAGTCCAGGGAGGTACATCTCGGGTCATTCACACCCACAATGACAGAGTCATATTTGTACTTGTGGAGTGACCTGAGTGCATGCGTTATGTGGTGGATCCTGGCACCCAACAGACAGCTGACCATAACCTTCTCTTTGTTCAGCCTGGTGAGTGGGACATCAGTGTGCTTGACATTAAAGTCACCTTTGACTAGTGTGTTGGGTACGTTGTTTTGACTTAAGGGCTATGGTTGAGTGGCACACTGAGTCTGTGGACTATGTGTCATTTGGGTTGTGTTGGGGGGGTGGAGGTTGCTTGCGTTTCTGCTTTGGAGGTCTCTCTTGCTTGAGCAGATTATTATTGAGTGCCTCCATGAATGTTTATTATGTGTGGATTTTGTTGGTGTAGGTTTAGTGGGACTATGTGATGAGTGTGGTGTGGTGCAAGTGTTTACCTTCTCCACTTGACTGTCAAGTTCAGTCTTGGTTGGAGAGAGCTTTACCTTCAATTTGGCTAGATAAGTGCATCTCTCACAGGTTTTAGTGTTGGGTGGTAGGAGGCGAGGGTTGTCTGTGTACATGAGGCAATTGCTACATTGCCCCAAGATGCCCAGATTCATCAGATAGACAGGAGAGAACACTGGGAGCTGACCCTTGGACATGCCTGAATAAAAAAACTATTTTCCTCTAGACAAGTGAGGAAAGTGAGTACAAGAGCTGTTCTTCTCTAAGCAAGTGAGGATAGTTAAGTACCAAAACTGTTTTCCTCTAGGTAATGAGGAACGTTGAGTGCTATAGTAATTAGTAGCTTTTTTACTGCTTACAACAAGTTCTGAACAAGTGCAGAGCACGAATAACAAATTCAAGTGCTAAAACTAAGAATCTGTATCTGGACTAGACTAGTTACAGGAAAGAAGCAAGTGCAAATGCAGGCTTTTAAATCAGAAAGTTGAGAGAGATAGAAAAACTGCCCAAACGGCCAATAACTACAATTTCCTGACCAGAAACCACTCATTATATGGTAGTTGGGTTACCTAGTGATTTCCACTCTCACTGATAAGCTAGCAGGCTTCCCTCCAACAGAGACAGGCTTGTGGGACTCAGAAGCTTACAAACAGTCCTGGATATAGGAAATCTGTATCTGGACTAGACTAGTTACAGGAAAGGAAGGAAACAAGTGTAATTCTTTTTTTTTTTTTTTTCCAGTTAAGCAGAACACAGGGAGATTCTAGCAAAGTCCCCCCCCCCCCCCCCCAATATAAGAGCTTTGCCACTGCTGTTCTGCAGGACATGCTGTGACCAGTTTCACCATTTTTGGGAAGCAAGCTATGTTGAACTCTTCCCGTGCTATGTTAAAACTCTTCCTTTGGATAATGCATACTACTACAGCGGTGATCATTATGATGAGCTGCAGTATATGTTCCCTGCCACCTTTTCCCAGAGGGAGATTGGGTTTGTCCCTTTCGCCTTCTTTTTTCTCTTTCTCATCCCATTATGCTTTCTTCTCTCCCATGCTTTGACCTTCACTAAATGGAAGATGTCAGTTTTTATTAATCCCTTCTGGACTCTCAGGGTGCCCCCAGGGTTCTATCGTCTTGTTTAACCAGAGACAGAGAGGTGAACTCTTTAGGTATTTGCAGCGCTAGTTATCTGACATCTCTTGCCTCTATCCTATGTACACGCGTATGAATTACCTTCAAAAAAAAAATTGAAAATGATACTAAGTGGTCTTTTTAGCCATATGTCAAAGTAACCTCCTGTGGAAGGACATGAATTCTGGCCTGGCGTGAGGGATATTTAGGTGCTCTGGAATTTAGGATGGAATACTGGATGTTGATTCCAGAGAGTAATGAATTCTGTTGCAGCAGGAACCTTGTATATGAGTGTTTGTTGTACGTATAACTGCTCCCTCTCTCATTTGTCTTGTAAAAGTGAGTAATAGTACATTAAGGAATGCACGCATTACTGTGTGCATGCAAGTATGTGCTTATATGTGGAAAGGGAGGTAGATGAATAAATTGTGTAATCTCTCTGTAAACCGATAAAAATGCATTGCTGCAGGGGAATAAATCATTGCAATAATAAGAGGTGTTTTGAAGGGATTAAGTGTATTCTATAGAAAGGTTAACTTGACAAGTTAAGGACATAAATGAATCTGTACCTTGCAAATACACTAGCCAAGTTATGAAACTCCAATCTACTGACCTTGCATTCGGTATTTTTGTGTCTTTTGAAGTTATTTTATCTTTTGTACTTTTCAAGGTCTTAAGCTGAGTTTAGAAATTCCTTAAATTTGTTTGATCAAAACACATGGTAGATATCTTCACAGCACTTCATATGGATATTTCAGTCAGCACCACAATAATTTTATTAGTTGTTGCTTAGCTGGCAAGATGTAATACGAGTCATCACCAATAAATATTTGTGATTTTGTTTCTGTCTGCATGGTGTGATAAAACATTTTGCCAAGTTATATTTTGTGATGTTGATTATGTCAGCAAAAATTATCAGACTTGTTTCATTCACTTGAGTTCGCCTCCTAGAGTATTTTTTTTTTTTTTTTTTTTTTGTTTTGTTTTGTTTGTTCATTTTGCTTTGAATGCTTGTATTACTGTGCTTCACAGACTGGTGCAGATCCTTCACGAAGAACAAGACTAGTGGATTTTACCAGCTTTATGTTAGATGCCACTCAGTTTGTGGTCAGAATGTTTTAGTTACATATATTGTTTTCCTTTTTGCTTTTTAGAAAATTATATTTGGACAATAGGCACATTCACTGAAATTGTTTCCTAAATACTCCTATTTTCTGGTCATATTGAACAAATGACATTTTCAAAATGAAGTGTTAACTGTGAACACTTGGCCTTCAAACTACTAACACATTTAAATGTGTGACCTGTTTTTCATCCCTGTCCTTTTTATTTTTGTGTTAGAAGGCCAGTCTTCAACCCTTCATTTGTCTAATAGTGATAAACTAGGGTTGGTGTGGTGGTGTCTGTAACTCTTCTAAATGATTTCCTTACCAGTCCTTTGCTGAAGACTGGCTGCAGCTCATTCATATGTGTAGTCGTTGAGTGGAGTACAATGGCATAGGGGTACAGATAATTTGCATAAAATATAATGAAGGCACAGTAACATCATTATTTCAGAGCTTAACAGTTGCATATATATATATATATATATATATATATATTTTTTTTTTTTATATATATATATAAAATGCAGTTACTGTTGTACTAAATGGCAAATTTCATGTAGTTAGTGATGTACATTGGTGCACACAGCACGTAGGGTAATGCAGAGCTCCTGGCAGCTGTCTGAACTGCATTACCACACACCAAAAGGTAAGCGGACATGAAAGCATTATTACTCAGAGGATGGAATATTAACTGAAAGCATTATTACATACAGGGTGGAATATTAACTGTAGACATTACTGTGTGTAGTATGGAATATTTAAAGAAACATTTGTGGTGATCTTTTCTAGTTGCTGGCCAGATGGGAAAGTGAACATCTGAGGAAGTACTCAGAGCTTCTGTGCATGCATTATTCAACAGACCTTGAAAGAAGAATGTGTGACATATAAACAGAAATACTGGAAAAATATCAGCAACTTGCTGAGCATGTCTTTGTTTACCAGTTATGATTAGCAGGCTGGACCCAAGGGCACATTTTTCAGCTACAGCATGTTAAAGTAGAGTATTAAATGACAATACAGTACGTTTATGATTAACCAATCCCATTAGCATAGCCTAAGCAGCTCTGAGGTTTAAAAATTGTAATTTTATTTAAGCTTATTTAGGTGGTTCATAGGTGTGTACTAGGCTAATGGCCCTGGAGGCTTTACAAGCCTAGCCCATTGAAGTGCCTTGGCATCGTGCCGCCCGACTGTTCCCAGTGCCTCTGTCAAGTAGAGCCACTGGCATGATCCCTGGGGTGAACTTCCTATTTCCCATCCACATTTCTCTTGGAGAGACAGTGATGTGCTCTGCTTGACACATATGGGAAGTCTATTCCAGAGCATGGGCAGTCTCTGGGTTATGAACCTGTCCCGCCAGCATGTTCTGTTGATTGTGGTAATGATGTTGAGGTCTCTGGAGTGTGTGATGCAGAGGGATTGGGATTTCTTTAGATGTAGCATTTCTAACAGAGCTGGGCCAGACATAGCTTTGTAAGTCAAGCAGAGATCGCTTGTTAGTAGATGATATGAGACAGAGAATAGTTTTTTTGAGTCTGTCCATGTAGGACATGTGTTTAAGGCCTAGAATCCTCTTCGTGAGGTACTTTTGTGGCCTTTTCAGCTGTTGCATCTGTCTAGTGAGGTACATGCTAAATGGGGCATTATATTCTATGATTGACCTAATGAGGGAAGAGTAGAGAGAGATGATGACCTCTTTCTTCCTGGATGCAAAACCCTTGGTAATGACATGTGCCACATAGGACTTTCTGACCACAGAGGCAATGTGGTGGTCGAAGGAGAGGTTGCTGTCAACTTGTGTCCCAGAGCTCTTATAATGCCTTCAGTTTTCAGTGGGCTCCCATCGATGTGGTAATTAGTGGGAACTGAGTTTTTCCCAAAGGGGATGATGACGCATTTTTTGGCATTAAGTTTAAGGCCATGGTTTCGATACCAGTCATTGGTCTCATTGAGGCCTTTCTGTAGAATGTCTACATCACTTGGGGAGTTAATAATGGCTCCCAGCTTGCAGTTGTCTGTGAACATGGTCAGCCAGAGTCCTTCCTTGTTGGCCTGGACTTCTGAGAAGTAGATGCCAAACAGGAGAGGACCCAGGACCGATCCCTGTGGGACTCTACTCTTGACTGGTCGACAGTCTGACTTAGAGCCCACAGTGCGAAAGTAGCGGACTCCATCTGTGAGCCAGTTTGCAACCCACCTAGTGATGTAGGGGTTGATGACTAGTTTGGTGAGTGTATCAATAATTATTGAGTTGGGGAATGGCATCAAAGGCCTTGGCCAGATCGAGGTAGGGTGTATGAGCTGCCTTGCCCGCATCCACAGCTCTGGTGACTGACTTAAAGAAGTCAACCAGATTAAGCAGGCATGATCTACCTTTCATGAAACCAAATTGTATGGGATCTAGAGTTTGGAGATTCCCTATATCCTTGTTAATTAGGTCCATGTTTGCAAGGCTAGACTAATTCATGCCAGGAAAGGAGGGACAGAAGATGAATGCTGAGACTCCTGCATGGATTTTTTTTCCTATTCCCCCACCCTGTGACCAACAAACTGCTATCCCCTTAAGACCATTCACCATCCAAAAAGAAAGGTTATCTGGAATTACTTACAATGGTTAAGTGCTGTCGTTCTTCTGTATAATAAGAACTTCATCAGAACCTACAATGCATAGCTTAACTGGTCTCCTTTTAAAACTTCACACACCAATACTTCATCCAGTTATCTTGGACATATTACCAACCTCATTACTTAATAATGACATAAAAACCTTATTCAGAAATATTAACATTGAAAACATTTTCATAAATAGTAACCATAAAAATTGTTAAAAATGTATTAAAACATTTCATGCTTGTATACAATACACTACATTGCAGATAAATGATAAAACCTATGATAAACCTTTAAATTCATGGCTGTAAAGTTTTAATATACTTGCAATGCAAGTGCTGCTCTTGAAACCCATTGTTTCCGCCAGACAATCTAAAAGTTATCCATTGGCAATGTATCTTGATCAGAAGTTAAAATCGTTTGAGTATGAACAGCCTTATATTTTAAAAAACTCTTGGGATTTTCTGAGACATTTTATTCCTGATATGTATTCAAATAATGTTTTGTTCATTTGTATTGATGTTGATTTATTTGGATGTATTCCTCTGAAAAGAGGGTTTAGATGGGATTTCTTAAGTTTTCTTAGCATATTCATAGGTAACTGCAACAGGGTATACTATTTTGTTGAACTTTATGGAATTTGTGCTCAACAGCAACTTTGTATACTTTAAAGAAGAGTATTGCAAACAGGTGCAAGGGGGTATGCATTGTAGGTTTTGATGAAGTTGTTAATGCATAGAAGAACAAAGGCCATTAACTGTTGTAATAGTGATTTTTCTGGGATTACTGGACATTTGTGGTGTTTTAACATTTTGAATGCTCCCTACACCCTTCTCCTGTTGGCTGCAAAGCACAGTATCGTGCCCGCTTTGATGAGACCAGTACAGGTGCATACTTTGCACAGCCATGGCTGCCAGGTCGAATGCTGTGTGGTTTTGGCCATCTCATATCCCTGCATTCCAAGTGTTGGAGTTGTACTTCTGGGCCTTCATTCACATGGCACCAAAGTGGTAAAACTTTGACAACGTCATCTTAACCCTACCCCCCCCATGATGGGTGAGTCGGTACTGGCCATTCACTTGTATTTCTAATTTACCAGTTTGTCCTGCATCTGGACTGCTACTCAAATCCAGGTTATCTATGGGAGTTGGCAGAGCCAAAACCTGTTTGACCCAGAGCCAGCTTGCCGTTGTTGATTCTCCCAAAACATACACTTGATATGCCCTCAAAAAAATCTCTGATCATGTTTATAAAAGAATGGATGACAGAGAGGCAACAGGGGAAGTGTTCCTGGACATCTCACAGAATCTAAACAAAATGGGGAACTGAGGACTTCATTCCAGCTGTGGAGGACTGCAACACCAGTGTGAATCTGATTCGACTAGAGAGTCTGTAGCTTTTAGGAGTTGGCAGGGGAGCTGAGAGTGAGTAGTTGACTCCTACTCATATAACGGAGGGTGAGTGACATGAGCTGACCCTTTGACTGTGATTTCTGAGGGTGGCCAGAAGAACATCTATGGAAAATGTTGTCTGTGGAGAGGATTCTGTGGTCTAGTAGTAGAGCACTACTGGGAACACAAGTATGTACATAGGAGTATACCTGCTCTGTGCTTGTAGAGACTTGCAAAGGAATTACTGTACGTAATGGTCAATGCTGCAAGGGAGAGGGGACATGGTGTGAGGAAAAAAATCCTTTAGCTGACAAAGTTGGACAGGTATTTCTCTCTCAACTGCTGCTACCTGAATTAAGATGGAAGAAGGGTGCAAACTGGCTGGATAATAGAGTGCAAAAACAAAAAGTACTGATTGATGTTTCAGTGGCTGAGAAAGGCATATATTAGTCTTCAGTATTGTTACCACAAACAATGGCTTGCACTGTTTTGAAATTAAGAATTCCACATCTCCTCAGTTGCTTAAAACTAAGGTTAAAGAACATATTTTGCCAAAGCAACTGCTTCTATATAAACATGGCTTCGTCTCATGGCTAATATCACCTAAAATTCTACTATTGCAGACTGAAATTTCGTACCAGGAGAAGTCACTACTGACTAAACTAGAATGCAAGTTGAATGTAACTCTTGTACGTAACATAATGAAGTGCTTCATAACATTGTTGTTATGAATATATTGAGTACTGTATATTTTTGGTGTGTATATTATTTTAAGTACCTTTACATTTAACTGATCTCTATAACTGATCCTAAGAAACTTTTTGTTCGGTGCGTGTACTGCTATGGCTGAGATTCACCTTTGTCTTGAGGGTTTGTATTGATGTATGTAATCGCAGAGTTCTTTTCCTTTAGTGATCCCTGTAAAAGAACCATTGGAGTTGGGGGAGTTACCTAGTGCACCAGTAAGTGATCAGGTGTTGAGAGGCACACCAGAGTTGATGGGGGTGGGGATTAAGCAGTCCATGGCAGCATTAAATCTGCTTAATGATAGATCAGAAGCACTAAGGAAAACTGAGGGGAAATCAGCCTGTCACATTCATTAACAAGAAAGATTAAGCTTTAGCTTGACCCTACAGCAGATGCCTGCAGTCGTGTATCTACCAACTAGTGCTCCTAGACTTGGGAAATGCATCCAGTTTGGTGTTTCTGTTCTGGCAGTATGTAGCAGAATAGCAGCATTTGTTAGGGAACCCCCCCCTCAGATGTGACCCCCCCTCCAGACAAAATCCTGCCAGGGGATGACCTGTGAGCAATGGGTACACTTTCTTGTGAGCTGTGTTCACACTTATTGCTTGCATGTAAAGTGTCTCCTGCCTTGTTATAGACTTCGGTGCCACTTATCCTGACATTCTGGGTCACGCTACTGTTTTAACACTAGAAAGGGACATTAAAAAGATGCGTCTGTAAGACTTTTGTGGTGCTGTTTGTCCAATAAATATTTAATCTGAATAATACTATGCGTATCAGATGAGTTCTAACTAATTTTATGGAGACAATTAACTGCAATTTCTTCATCTCTTTAGACTTGCATGCATCATAGAGGTTTGCAGTGGCTGAGTCTTCATACATCTTGTTGCACATACACAGCAGTCATGTTGGGTGAAAGAGCCGATGGCCACAGATACTCTGTCATATTGTTTATTACTGATCAATGAGCTGCATCAGTATGCAGTGAAGTTTCCTGGCAGGCAGCAGCCTTTCCATTAATATAACTGAACTGTAATGAATCATTCAGTGTAACAAGACATTGAGTGATGGAGTGCAGAAGCCTTCTTACAGAACAAATTTCCCATCTTTGTTCTTCCCACTTTTGCCTGCTGTTCAGGAGACAGCTCCATTGGCCTTTGATGGCCCTTTACTGTATTGCTTTCACAAAAATGAAATTAGTTAAAATTGTTTCAAGCAGTCTTAGCAGAATTTCTTTCATATATTTGTTGCATTTTATGCCTTCTTGAGGATTTCCCCTCATAGCATTTTTGGACTTTAGCATGGCGCTGTAACTTCAGTGCTTTTTAATACTGTATGAATTAATCTGTGCTTTTTACCAGCTTACTATAGAAGAGCTGGTGAGCCATCCCCTTATTCATCTGTTGTAGCATAGATGCACCTGTTTTGGTAATGACTTCTTCAATTCCCCCTGAGGTATTGAACTTGTTTCCAGAACACATGTAGAATCAGTGCAGTAAACGGAGCCTGGTGTTTGTTTATTCTATATCTATATCTAAAATAAAATAAAACACTGAATTATGTAAGAAAAATAAGCTGCGAAGCACTTTAGTGCACCAAAAACCTTTTTGACGAAAGTGTGTATTAAAAGGTTTTTGGTGTGCTGAAGTGCTTTTTGTAGCTTGTTTTCATACACACTTCTGTGTTTTTTTATTTTATTGTATTGTGTCAGTGTTACCACTGTGTGGGTATTATGCCAGTTTTGTTATTGCTATGTCTAGAGCTCCTGATTATGGGAAGGATGGCTGTGAACCACTATGAAGCAGTGGTAGCAGGTAATGCAAAACATTCTTTTGAACAGCGATTTTGATGGATGAGGATGGGTATTTCATAATTTCTCCCTGTTTTGTTTTTATCTTTTTTTCTTCTGTAAGTCTCCATAAGCACTTGTTTGATATGCTCACACTTTTGAATGTTATCATTCATTGTTTATGCATTCTTTTAAGTTCTGACAAGCCAGGCAGACCTCTCCCGCACCTGGTATTCTCAAGATGCTGTCTCCCATGAGACTTGAGAATGAAACTAGGGATCCCCTTTTGTTGAGCATCAAGATTTCTGTAACAGCTGTTCAAACATTTACATTTGAAGTGGGTATAACTTGCAATCAACTGTTTTTCCCTACATGTCAAGGCTGTTACCTCTGGTTTGTTATTGGATATTTCAATTTCAGGTAAAATACCTTATTGCCCCCTTAGAGTAGGTGCTGCATTCATAGGTGAGTGAGATTATCCCTCATATGAAGAACACCCTGTGGGGGGTGCCTGCTTCTTCCTGTACTGTACCTACCAGCAGTTTTGTCCCAGTCTGCTTTAGATGACTATTCACTGACACTTGTGAAAAGCAGTGCTATCCATCCTTTCATCCATTTGTTTTCTAATCTGCGTATCCTTGTGAGGGCCATAGTCGTAGCCAGATGAGTATGGCTCCAGCTTCAGTAACACTACTGACCTCATTTTGTAGAATCCCCAGGTGTTTCCAGGCTACAGAAGAAAACTAATCCATCTAGAAGTATGTCCTGGATCTGCCCCTAGTCTCCTTCTAGTGGGCCATGCCTGGCACATCTTTTTGGAATTACCAGGAATAATCCTTAGTAGGTGCCCAGACCACCTTGCTTGTCTGCTGACAGCCCAGAAGAACAGCATTTATAATCCTAAGATTATAATGATTTGCCAAATCTGGACTTTGTTAAAATGAGAGGATCCAGCAATCCTCTGAAGTAGTCTAATTTTGTCCACTTATATCCCTGAAGTAAAACCTTCTGTCATCGCCTTGAGATTGTGACTTTTGGTGAGGAGGGAGATGTATGCTGAGTGGTTAACTGAGGACTTCATCCCCTTAATTAACTCTTGCTGGAATGCTACAAGTGCATCACAACTCTGTAGTACTACTACCAGTGACCATGCACTGCTCGGCTTCCTGATCGTGTTCACGATCACTTGTGAACAATATATGCAAACAACTCCCAAGACTCAGGGTTACATGACAAGTTGTTTTGGTATGTGCAAGAAATATAGCTAGCTGGAGGCAAACAGTCAGCAAGATGGTAGGAGGTGTGATCTGGAGATGCTGATTGATCGATAATACAGTTTGACATTCAGTGAATTCTGATACTGCCTTTGATATCAGAACACAGGACTGAAGGGCTTCAGCACTTCATGTGTGGCATACATTGTACCAAGCCAGTTTTTAATTTTGATTCTGACAACTAGCCACTTCCTTTGTTTTTCTTTTAAAGAGCCCTTTTTTCAGGAAAACAACATTCCCAGGCTTGCACCTTAGGTGAGGAGCACCAGATTGGGGAGCAGACTTATTTGTTTTCTTGCTTGCTTGCACCTAATGTTAGAATTGAGGGACACCAGACCTGGGGGGGGGGGGGGGTGCTGGGTGCTAGGTGAACCAGCTACAGCTCTGATATCCCAAAACAAGGATAAATCTGTAGGTGTCAAGTTTTAGATTTCCAGTATTTTTCTTTAATTTTAAAATAAAAAAATAAAAGGTATGGGCTTAAAATTAAATCTCTCTACTGTTCTAAGGACACTTTGTTAGTATATTAGGTATTGTACTAATAAAGTATTTAACCTTGGTCATCTAAAATAAATGAATAACCCTTGGATGCTTTTTTATTAGCACGGCTTTTTTACTGGCCAGTCCATTGGCCTCTTTTGTGAGTCAAATAATGATACAGGTTACTTGGTGCAACTGATCTCCATGCTTACCTGGTTATTTGGAGTCATTTGACTAGAAATAAACAGTAGGATCTTGATGTCTAGTTTTTGGGGATGTTTTTCTCTTCTAGCTATGTAAAATATTAGCAGGACCCCAGCTATTTGTGTAGACAGTGGTAGCAATAAGCTCTATGTATTTATTTCTTTATTGTGGTCAGGGTCAGAGACTGCTTCTGTGTAAGAAAACAAGTTAGAACACATTCCTCCAGGCATTATTTGTTTCACTTTAGTCTCGGTCAGATATTAAATTGAGGGTAGAAAGTCAGAAATGGAGTACAAGGGGATAAACTGTGGTAAAGCAATGGTCATTACTTTGTCGCTGATAAATGTTTCAGCATGACTTACCAGTGAGGATAATACAGTAGTGTATTACTACAGATGTATTTCTTTCCCTTTGGCCACAGTCCGATATCTGAAAGGCAGACATTTTGAATGGGGTCAGATTTGGGAGGTGAGAGGGCTATTTGTGGTAGGGAGGATGTTTATTAAATGATTGCCAGTATGGCATACCAGTGAGGGGACAGAGTGTGTATGGAAGCAATATGTTGAAATAAGTTTCTGTGACCATAATTTCTGCCATACTGATTACAGTCAAACCTCAGTCAGGGGTGTGAGGTGGACAAGCAGACTCAGCATTTAGTTCAGATAGCCATTATCTTGCTGGCTGTGTTGTGCAAAAAGATAAAGCCCTGACTTTGACATAGATAACCCAGATTTGTTTAATGGACTGAACATTAGAGAAGCCAACAAAGGAAGATTAGAATGAGTGGCCAATCCTTGGAGGGAGGGAGACAGCCTGACCTTTTACATGAATGGCTTCTAATGGAGTACAGGAGAGATGGCATGCAGCAGAAGGACTGAGGTATCCACAATCCCCAAACAGGTTTGACAATTAGATGGAGTCTCCTTTCCAGTCCATTGGCAAGGCTGTGGAGTGCAGGTTGTATTTATTTGGATCACACTGTCCTGTCCCTCCCTTCCATTTTTAAAAGTGGAGGCCACAACTCCAGAGTGCCACTCCAGAGGTGGCATCCATGTTTTCTTCACAGCACTGAAAAGATGGAGTAAAAGTAGCACATCAGCAGTACTCATTGCCTTCAGAATTTTCATCTGTCTCTCATTCAGTGTCACAGTTTTGCTGTAGCAGAATTTTTTGTCACTCAGGTGATTGCTGTCTTCCTGTGAAATGGACCTTTGCTGTCTTCCTCTGAAATGGACCTTATCCCACCAGTTGCTTCTGGCAATGAATGCTCAAGAGTTTTTCCTTCAGCCTCTCTTAACAGTACCCATCATTCAAGGTCTACTGTTCCCCACCATTGCTTAGAACAGATCTGACTGTATTTTAAGTCTGCCAACACTTTCCTGCATCACCTGGTAATTTACCAGACCCGGTTTGATCCAGAAGTCCTTTTTCATGTTTTCACCACAGTCCCACACCCAGGCTTGTCTGCAGCTGCTACCTTCCTGTCCTTTCCATACATATCATTAATTCCTGGAGACCCTCCTGTTAACATTGCAAGGAAATCCTCTTTTTTAACTTAATAGCTTCCTTTACATTAAGATGCAACCACCACAATCACTAACCTCGCTTCAGCTACAGTTACTTGCCTGTGCCTCTACCTCAGTAATTTTCAGCAGGGTGAATTTGGATTGCACATTCCTGACCATCTGTAATCTATGGACAAAGCTAGAAATTTCAGGATGCCATCACTTCATATTGTGGTTTCCCGAGTTTATTGAGCTGCTGGCTGTCTGACCTGTGTTACAACCCAATGTCATCAGACTTTACCATGTGACTGGTAAAGCCACGCAGCAGCTTTGTTCATCTTTCTTGGGGTCAACATAACTAGAGTGCATGGGTCACCCAGCCACCAACCACTCGATATACTCCACCTAGTTTGGGCCAAGGGATGGGTCCTGGTATCCCCGTTCTGGGTGAGGTTCTCTGATTCAGAGAGGCAAAAGTATTAGGTTCCTGTTTATGTAGCCCCTTTTCATAGCTGTCTATGAAAAGAGTAACATTACCAGAAGTACATAACTCCAGAAAGGAATAGCTCCATTGATCAAACTGATAAGCAGACCTTTTTTCTGCTATAGCACTAGAAATTAGTTTTTTTTTTCTTTTCTCTTTACTCTTCTAAGGTAGCAGTTTGTCTAGAATAGCAAAAGGAAAGTGAATGTAATCCTTTTCTTCTCTTGGTCCTTTTAGTATTATTTATTTATTTTTACATTTGTTGACCGGGCTAGTCTAACTGGATATATGTCCATTTTCAGTAGAGGCCCGGGGAGAAAAGCTCCAGGGAAAAACATACAGTTAATAGAGAATAACATAAAAACATTTTTATACAGCAATATTTATACAAACAATTAATAGAGAATAGTATAAAAACAGTTTTATACAGCAATAATTATACGATTAAGGCAGATGTTAAGTTGTCAATCTCGCCTTCATTCTTGCTGGATGGGTTCGGAGCCGATCCTCGGCTCCGACTCGGCACTAGCTTTAGCTCGAGAACTCCTTTTACCAGCTCGAGGCAACCCTATATCCCATGATGCAAGGCGGAACTACCTCAGATCTCGTTTGCCGCTTAGCGAAAGAGGTCTCCTTTGCCAGCTGAGGTAAGTTTTTCTTGTTAAATAAGAAAAAAGTTAGTTAGGGGTTTAATTTCCCTTCAGTGTTAGGTTAGCCTGTATTTAGTACAGCCCACCCTATTCCCTTCCTTTTTAAACTTTTAAAATAGTTTTTTCAGTGAAAGTTTTAGTCAGGCCTAGTTCCCCAAGTTATTCCCTTCCTGTGTGTCTGTGTAGGGATTAAGTTGTGTGTTTGTGTGGACTGTTTGTGTATATCCTTTTAGGATGTCTAGGGAAGGCAAGGTCTCAGGCTTCAAGAAGTGTGACCAGTGCTGTCAGAAAATGTCCCTGACAGACGGTCACACTTCTTGTGTGTATTGCCTGGGGCCTTTGCACCTGCAGGACTCCTGTGCGTTGTGTCATGCCTTTAGCCAGCGAGTCCTGCAGGAAAGGAGGAACAAACTGATCCTCCGAGGTTTGTTGAAACCTGAAGGTTCTCCTCCTAAGCAAGGGGCAGGAAAACCACTTAAGCCACCGAAGGCTCAGGCTACAGTGTCCAAGCCTCCTCCGGTGGCTCCGGCTCCGTCGGAGCCGATATCGGCTCGGCTGGAGCCGATGCTTCTTCTGCCAGAGTAGTGGGTTCGGTGCCGGCCGGCTCCGATACCCTGACTACTGTTGCCTTGTCGGCTCCGGCTGGAGCCGACACTTTATCCAGCATCGGGCCGAGATCCTCGGCTCCATCTGGGGTTGAAGGGACTTCGGCTCCGATGGCTCCGGCCCGCAAGAGATCCCGGTCCCCTTCGATACTAAGTATTCACTCGGCTCCGGGGTCTCCTCTTTTGTCGGAGCGGAGCCATCGGAGCCGATCTTCGAGATCTTCCAGGCTGTCTGACCACGATTTGGAGAGGGTGGTAAGCAGGCTGTTGAAGTCTCAGGCACTGGCCCAAATGCTCCATAGCCTGTCTCAACAGACTTCGGCTACAGCCCCAATTCTTGAGATTCCTCCTCCGACTCCACACCAGAGTTCGGAGCCGGAGCTTCTTGGGACAGCGACTGTTTCGATGCCGGAGCCGATACATCCTTCGGCTCCGTCATCCTCAGCTCCGATCTCCTCCTTGAGACTTTCCTTGGAGGGATCCGGTCGTCGGGTTTCCACTGTCGGCTCCGAGGGGGCTAGTGGCATCGGACCCTTGTCCGACCCCGCTCTCCCTCTCGGAGCTTCGGCTTTGGTAAGCTCGGCGCCGACATCGGCCTCGAGCCTTCTCTCTCCTTGGAGCCGACCATTCCTGTTTCTTCGAGCGGTGTGTTCAGGTCTCCCGGGGAGAGGAGCCTTTGAGGTGATGAGGAGTGTCCTGGCCTCTGAGCCTGGTCAGCGGTCTATCCCTCTAGCTCCTCCCTCATCAGTGCCTGCAGATGCCTCTTGCCAGCCTCTTGCTCTCAGGCCCAGGGATCCATCGCCCCAGGTTTCCCCACTGGGAATTTCCTCCTCTTCCGAGGTTTCTCCTGACCCTGCAGGGGAACCCCTCGGAAGAGGGCGTGTAAGAGGAAAGACACAGACTCACCTGAGTCTACTACATCTGATACTGACTTAGATGAGTCGGAGGGTTCCCCACGGTCCCCCTCTGAGGATGTCTCATTTTCAGACATCCTTGAGCTCCTCAAACAGAGGGGGAATTGGCCCTCCATTGATCCCTCCGAGGATGAGTCGGTATACCTGGAGGCTTTGGATCCCGACCCTCCACCTCCTGGGTGTCTCCGCCTTCGACCCACTCATGCAGGTAGTGGCTCGGAAGGCGTGGGCGGCTCCAGATTCTGTGGAACCTGTCCCCAGGAGACCATCCAAATTCATCACGGCCCCTTCGGACAAACAGTTCCTGTCCAAAGGTGTCTCTGTGGATGCTATGGTGGTGGCGGCCACTAAGAAGGAACTGGTGGATCCTTCAGTACCTGTCCATCCTCCTAATAAGGATTCTAGGACCATGGACAGGTATGGAAAGCGGATGTTTTCTTCAGCGACCTTTGCAATGCGTTCGCTGAATTACCTTTGTCACTTCACCAGGCTTCAACGAGATATTCTCAAGGAACTGGGGGAAGTAGTCCAGGATCCTTCACCTGCGGGGCTCAGGAAAAGATTGCCTCTCTGCTAGCTATCCTGAATTCGATATCTAGCTCCTCCATGAGGGTCATATCTTATGCAGCCGATGTGACGAGCAGGGCCGCAGGCACAGGTGTTGCTCTTAGACGCCAAGCCTGGATGCGGCTGTGTAATTTTGCGGACCCCTTTAAGGCGTCCTTCACCAACACCCCCTTTGACGGTTCGGCTTTGTTCGGACCTCAGGTGAAGGATACTTTGACCAGATGTGAACAGGGCGGTAAAACTCTTTCTGCCGTTGGAGTCCAGTTTTCCACTCCTTCTAGACCATATCCCAAGGGTCAGAAGGGGGGGAAGATGTGGTTCCGTAAAGCCCAAGGAGCTACACCGGACACACATGGTCAGTTTACCCCTAGAGGCAGAGGGGGTAACAATAATAGACGCCGCCCTAGAGGCAGGGGGGGTCCTCAGAACCAGGGCAACAGGGAGCCTCTTCCTGAGAAGCCCTTTCAGCATCCCTGAGGTGTTGCTCCACTGTCCACCCTTGGAGGCAGTCGGGGAAGAATTTCGCTGTACCCAGTAGCCTGGCAATCCCTATCACAAGAGAAGTGGGTACAGTCGATTATATCCGAGGGTTACAAAATCCCCTTGAAAGGTTTCCGTACCTCTACAATCCCTTCCAGACATCTCACCCGGTCAAAGGGATTTGGCAAAACAGGAAGTTTCAAAACTCCTGGGAAAAAGAGCCATCCAAACAGTGCCGGCAGACCAAGTAGGATCCGGCTTCTACTCAAGATTCTTTTGGTCCCCAAAAGGACGGGAGATTGGAGACCAATACTAGACCTAAGCAGACTAAACAAGTCTGTCAAGAAGGCAAGATTCCGGATGGTCACGCTGCAATCCATTCTGCCCTTTCTGGGCAAGGACAACTGGATGTGCTCGATAGACCTTCAGGATGCGTACTATCACATAAAGATTCACAGACGCTCCAGAAGGTTTCTCCGCTTTTGGCTGGGAGCCAGTCATTACCAATTCAGAGCACTGCCCTTTGGCCTCACTTCAGCCCCAGAGTGTTCACCAAATGCATGGCGGTGGTCACAGCTCACCTGAGACGCCGAGGATTCCAAGTGTTTCCTTATTTGGATGACTGGCTCCACATCGCCACGTCCAGGGATCAGCGTTTTCGGTCCAGAGACTAGACCTTACAGCTTTGCAAGAGTCTAGGAATTTCGGTGAATTTGAAAAATCCTCTCTGCTGCCTTGCCAATCTATCACCTTTATAGGCAGAGTTAGATACCGTCAAAATGTTAGCCAGACTAACAAATCAAAGGATTCTGGACATCCAGAAATTTGTTCAGCTTCTGTTACAAAGCAACAAGGTCAAAGCCAGGTTTGTCTTGAAGGTTCTAGGCCTAATGGCTGCAGCCATTGTTCTTCTTCCACTAGCTCGCTTCCACATGCGTCTCCTGCAGTGGATGTTGTTCACGCAGTGGTCGTACCACGATCTGCCCATGAGACACGAGATCTTAGTGACACAGTCTTGCAGGGCTCATCTACGATGGTGGGTATCTTCCCCTCTTCTTCAGCAGGGCCGACCATTTGTTCCTCCTCCTCCAGTTGCCACAGTCACCATGGATGCCTCTCTGATCGGGTGGGGGGGGCATTATCAGGGCAGGATGGTCCACGGGACGTGGCAACCCATAGAATACCACCTGCACATAAATGTCCTGGAGATGAGAGCAGTGCTTTTAACATTGCAAGCCCTCGACGACTTTCTTCCCACAGGGACTATTGCAGTACAGACGGACAACATGTCCATGGTCTGGTACATCAACAAACAGGGCGGAACCAGGTCCTATCCCTTATGTCGAGAAGCTCTCAGACTTTGGCAATGGGCGATCTCTTCTCAGCGGTTTCTGATAGCAACGCACATCCCCGGCAGGTCCAACCTATTGGCGGACAGGCTAAGCAGATCTATTCTGATGCCTCACGGTGGTCTCTCAATCAGTCTGTAGTGGATCAGATTTTTCTGAAGTGGGGCACCCTTGTTGCGATCTTTTCGCTACCCCTCAAAACAGCAAGTGCCCAGATTACTTCACACTTTTTCCTCTTCCAGGCCAACCCTTGAGAGACTCTCTAACCCAGGATTGGCCTCGAACTTCTTTATGCTTTTCCTCCCTTTCCATTGATTCCACAAGTCATTCAGAAAGCCACCGTTTTGAGAGCCAAATTGATCCTCATTGCTCCATATTGGCCTCGACAAATTTGGTTTCCGTCTCTACATCATCACCTTCTGGTGCAGCCCTGGCATCTGGACCCAGTTCCGGATCTTTTGATCCACCAGTCGGGTCAGCAGCACCGAGCCATTCATTCTCTCAACCTCACTGCTTGGTTGCTCCACTTCCTTCCCTAGCCAGGCTACCAATGATTTCTGACTCAGTCAGAGACATTTTAGTGTCTTCTTTAAAGTCGTCCACTAGAACTGTTTATGCTAGCAAGTGGCGACGTTTTTCTATTTGGGCAAACGCCAGAAATATTGATCCTTTCACCGCTCCTATACATTCTGTTTTGGATTTCCTGGCGGAGGTTTTTCATTCGGGATCGTCATCATCTACAGTCAAAGTACAAATGGCTGCTATTTCCAAATTTCATGTTGGCTTGCAGGACAATAACATCATGTCTCATAAGTTATGCAAAGCCTTTTTGAGAGGAGTTTTTCTCCTAAAACCGCCTGTGAAACATCCTCCTCCGCAATGGGATCTGAACTTAATGCTGGCATCCCTAATTCTACCCCCTTTCGAACCGTCTGCTACGTGTTCTTTAAAGTTGTTGACATGGAAAACTATATTTTTGCTGGCTGTTACCTCTGCAAGAAGAGTTTCTGACATTCAGGCCCTCTGTATTCGTTCACCTTATCTGGTGTTTCATAAGGATAGGGTTTCGCTCAGAACTAACCCTTCCTTTCTTCCCAAGGTTGTATCTCAAGCCAATATTAACCAATCTATTGATCTACCAGTTTTCTTTCCTAACTATTCTGACAGAGCTGAACAGAAGCTACATTTTTGGATGTTCACCGTCAGCTCAGGTACTACTTACATAGGACTAAACAAGTTAGAAAATCAGACCAATTGTTTGTCTCCTATGCAGGAAACAGGTTGGGTCTTCCAGTATCTAAAGTGACCTTATCTAGATGGTTGACTTCCACCATTTCCTATGTGTACTCTCTAAGGGGCAAACAACTATCTTCTAAGCCAAAAGCACATTCGACCAGGAGTCTATCCACTTCTGTAGCCTTTCAGGATAGACTTCCCATTGACACTATTTGTGCAGCAGCTACTTGGGCCACGCCTCATACCTTTGTGTCTCATTACAAGTTGGATTTGGCCTCCAGAGATAGGGCCAGTTTTGGTTCCACTGTTCTCAAGAGTCTGTTCCATTGAGCCACCCGGGATACAGGTGCTAGGACGGTCCCATCCAGCAAGAATGAAGGCGAGATTGACAACTTAACATTTAGAAGTTATGTACCTACCATAACGTTCCATGTTAGTTGTCTTCTCTGCTTCTTTCTTCGTCCTCCCTCCTTCCCCTGGCCTGGACAGATCTTGGAGAGTTCCTATTAGATTGCTTCCTCTGGAGCATTGTTATGAGGACTTCTTTTAGGAACCATGGTTCCTAATTATATTAGGATAAGTCTTTAGCAGGGTTAGTTAGCTACCAAACGAGATCTGAGGTAGTTCCGCCTTGCATCATGGGATATAGGGTTGCCTCGAGCTGGTAAAAGGAGTTCTCGAGCTAAAGCTAGTGCCGAGTCGGAGCCGAGGATCGGCTCCGAACCCATCCAGCAAGAAAGAAGGCGAGAGAAGACAACTAACATGGAACGTTATGGTAGGTACATAACTTCTAATTTTATACTGCAATAAATTTAGCCTAAACATGTAAGCTAAAGAAACTGTAAAAGAATATAAAAAAATAGTAGTATGTAAATTTTTTTTTTTTTTTAGCTACTCCTACTGGAAGCAAGTCTTAGAAGGGTGTACTAGTAACACTTATTTCTATGTGAGAGAAAAGGATATAGAAGTAATCTAAGAAGGTTGTAATAGGAGAAAGGTAAAAGATTAGAGTCAAGAGAATGGTAGTCAGGGTTAGAACATGGGCATAACCAGTGATTATTGAAATATAGCTTTAGATTTCTTTTAAAAAGTGGGAGAGGACAGAGATGTAAGGTCGGGTGGTAATTGATTCCATACTTTTCCGACAGAGTTAGAGAACAAGGAATCACCTGCTAAGTTTTTAGATTTAGTAATATGTGTAAGCATTTTGTTAGAGGAGCGTAAATTTTTGAGATTGCTGTATGGTATAATGAAGCTAGAGAGTGTGGGAGTATTATGGGGTTGATAAAGGGCCTTGTATGTTATTGTAAGTTGCAGAAATTGTATCTGATTAAGAAATTCTAACCAGCCTAGTTGTTTCAGATTAAGACAGTGATGAGTTCTAAAAGGGGAGCTTGTAGCAAACCTGGCAATGTTATTATAGGATATAGCTAGTTTGTGAAGGTTCTTTTTAGAGAGGTTGGTGTAAATGGGAGAGGCATAAAGAAGAGTTGAGAGTAAATGAGTTCTAGCTATAGTGGACCTGGCCAGTGGTGTAAGAAAAGGTTTAATTCTGTAGAGGGATCCTAATTTATGGTTAACTGATTTTACTGTGGCATTAATGTGGGTATCAAAGTTGAGATTGTTGTCAATTGTGATTCCTAAGAGTTTAATGGTTAGATCAGGAGAAATAAGGGTGCCATTATTTGATGTGATACTGAAGTGTACAGGGGTAGTCTTTTGGGTTGGTGTAAAGAGTAAAAGTTTAGTTTTTTGGGGGTTTAGTAGGAGGCAGCGGTCAGAGAACCAGTTCTCTACTATATTAAAAGCTTTTTGTGTATGAGCCTGAAGTTCGGCTTGAGAGGTGGCTGCACAGACTATAGTAGAGTCATCTGCATATTGAATACATGTGGAGAGAGGGATGGCTAAGTGGAGGTCATTGATGTAGATGGAAAACAAGAGAGGGCCTAAAATGGATCCTTGTGGAACACCTAATGTAATAGGCAGATGGTTTGATAGTGTATTTTGCCAGAGTACAGCCTGCTGTCTGTTATCTAGATAGGATGTGAACCAGTTCATTGAAAGTGGATTCAGTGAGTAGGACTTTAGGATGTGAAGAAGGATTTGGTGATTAACCATGTCAAAAGCTTTTGATAAATCAACAAAGACTGCTGAGGAGAGGATATTTCTGTTGCGGTTCTCATTGATACAGTTAGTGAAGGAAAGCAAGGCAGAAGAGGTACTATGGAAAGGTCTAAATCCATGTTGACAGTTTGCTAGTAGGTTGTGATGGAGAAGATGGTTCATTAGCTGTTTGTGGACACACTTTTCCATTATTTTTGCAAGTGGAGAGAGCAGTGCTATAGGACGATAGTTGGACATGTCGTTGGAGCTACCACTTTTATGTAATGGAAAAATATGAGAAATTTTCCAGATGGATGGGATAATACCTTTGTTTATGGTTCGATTTATCAATATGGAGATGGGATAAGCTATGGCTTTAGATGCTATTTGCAGGAATTCAGCTGGGAGTTTATCAGCAGAGGGGGTTGTTGCTTTTAGCTTTTGGAGAAGGGATCGAATATATGATGTTGGTACTGGTTCTAACTTGAATACTGGGGGTGACTTGGAGGTGGGAGTTTGTAGTTTTGAGATATTGGGGGATAGTTGGCTAGCCAGAGTTTGGATAGTATTGGTAAAGAAAGAGTTAAAGGCATTTTCTGTTTCAGTTGAGTTTTCAGGATTAGCGCCCGAGGGGATGGGGGTAATAGTTGCACCTGGATAAAGAATTTTATTAATAGTAGACCAAAACTTCTGAGGTTCCTTGAGGGAGGATTGTTGTAGGTAGAGATAGTAGTTCGTTTTATCTAGTAAGATGGCTTTTTTGTGTTATTTCTTTGCTGTCTGAAGGTTAGATGATCTGTAGAGTTCTTAGTAGTTCGCCATTTAGCCCAGGATTTGTTTCTATGAATGATTAGTTGCCTGGTATTGTTTGAGAGCCAAGGAGCAGGTTTAGTTTTATTTCTTGTACAGCGTATTGGAGCGTGATGATCAAGGATTGTTAGAAATGTTGAGTTGAAGTATTCAACTGCTCTGTTAATTGGGAGGGATTTTAATGGTGACCAATTACATTGCTTAAGTTCTATTTCGAAAAGCTCAGGGATAAAATGCTTTTTGGAGCGAACAGTTGTGATAGTGTTAGGGAAGGTTGAGTTGGTTTTATGTCTGATTATGTATGTTAGCGGGTGGTCACTAAGATCATCTGGGAGTGTTCCTGTTGTGTACGTGTGGTGAGGACTATTAGTCAGAATCCAATCCAAGATGCTTTCTTTATTGTTCAGTTTGTTAATTCTGGTGGGGGAGTTAATAGCTTGTGAGAAGCCATAAAGGTTAATGTGGTTGGTAGGGTTTGTACTGCTACAAGAATTCCAATCAAAGTTAAAAAGTCTCCTAGGACTATGGTTTCTTGTGGGAGCTGAGAAGAAAGCCCATTGAGTATGTGTTCTAGAGTAGCAATGTTATTGCCTGGGGGAAGATAGACGCAGATGATGTTTATGGCTTTGTCTGTTAAGCTGGAATTTTGAGAACTATTTCAGCACTAGAGTCTAAAGATAGGTTAAGATTTACAGTACTAAGTTGTATGTGTGCTTTATAGAGAATTGCTACTCCTCCTCCTTTTTTGGATGTGTGATCTAACCGAATAATACTATAGCTTGGAGGAATGATTTCATTGTCTTTTATTGAAGTGTTTTAGCCAAGTTTCCGATAGGCAAAGGATATCAAATTGGTGGACATCAATAAGGGCATGAACATGAGGGATTTTATTGCAGATGCTTCGTATGTTAAGATGAGCAATGGATAGTGAATTGGGTGGTTTGATTAGAGGTAAAGCGGGAATTGTGGCATGGGGACTATTTGCAGTGACAGGGATAGGTGTTGGCCCAGGATTGGGATGAATGTCTCCATCTGTTAGGGAGTGGAGAAATATAAAGTACTTAGGTTGGAGAAGTTTACAGTAAAAGTTAACTGTATGTTTAGTTTTTAGATTACTGTATGTGATGTGTTGTAGTCTGTGAAATTTAGCAATTAGATAACTGGGTTTAGAAATGGTAGTTTGGAAGTTAGGGAGTTTTGTTATAGAAGGTGTAGAAGAATGTTTGGAAGGGATGTGGAGTTTATAGTGAAGGGGTTGTTCATAGTAGGGGAGGGGATAAGTAATAGAGCTGATAAGAGTAAGGTAAGTATTTTTATATGTAATTGGTAGGGCATGATAAGGTAGGAGTTAATAGTTATAGAGGTGAGAGATTAAAGTTGGAAGGAGGTGTTGAAGGGTATGTTAGGTGGAGATCTAGTTGGAGGTTTTAGTTAGTATGGTATGAGGGAGTTGAGGAAGTAGTGGGTTAGTTGTAAGAAGTAGTGAATGGGTGTGGTGATGAAGGGAGGGGTGTGATTGGAGTAATTTAAAGTGGGGGTGTGTCCTGAGAAGGAATAAATGGAGGAATACTGGGGGCGTGTGGGAATTTGGGGGCAGGGTAGGGGAGCGAAGTGAACCAGAAATCAAGAAGACCATATATTGTAAGATTAAGTTGCCTGGTGGCTTATTTTAAATGGCTGAATCTGTTCCTCGATAAGGACCTTCATCCTGTAGTCTGTTGGTTGAATCTCTTGGTCTCCTCTTGCAATCTACATGAGAAGAAGCATACCAACTATAGACAGAGGAAAATGGTTTTAGGCTTTTGTATTTTCCCCTGGATCCTCATAGTTCATAAATTTACTGGAAATCATGAAAACCAAGTGTTCCAGGACCACATTGTTTAACAATTTAGCTCAGATGGTTAAGACTGTGAAGTGTTAATGGGTTCCACCTTGTAGTCTTGGGTTTGATTCCCACTGTCTCAACTTGCAAACTATGTACGTCTGAGTGAGCCACTTCCTAGAAGGCAGAGACTGTCCTTTACATTTTAAGGTCCTATGTATCATTATCAAATCTGAATACTGTATTTCCATTACTATAATTTCCAATAGCATAGGGGTGATGACCTCCTCTTTTTTTTTTTTTTTTTTTAAACACCTTTATTAAACTCTTACATTGTAGACAATGACATAGGTAGATACACGTACAGTTATAGAAAAGAAAACAAACCATAGCAAATATTAGTCATTTTCATGCGTTATACAGTCATTTCTTTTTAAGAATTATCATTTGCTCCATTGCATAAATTGTTCAATTCCTGCCTTCCCTTAAACCTTGCACCTCCTGAACATTATTCTGTTTATATTGTTCCCTCCAATTCCATTTATTTATCTGTTGTTTGCTCCTTCTCTTCTCTTTTCTTAAGATTCTTTTGTCTCCTTTTCAATATTCAGTACTTCAGTTACAGTTGGAGTTTGATTATTGTTTATTTTGGCAGACAGTAACATTTAGTTAAATTTAATAAGGCCTTACTGTGTATGGGCAGTTCAGATCCTATATCCCAGCTCAAAAAAAATAATTTCATTAGTTACAGCCATTTGATTTGCCAACATTTCTGACAGGGTACTTTGTAGGGAATTTTTAAAATCTGCCAGCTCATTACATTCACCCCAAAACACATTTTCCCAATTACCTCTCTCTTGCCCATCACATCTCCAGCATTTGTTACCTCCATGAAGAAAAATTATTTGAAGACTGCCATGCAAACACTTCCAAACAAATATCCTAAAACTTATGTACTTTGTTGTGTGTTTGGGAGTGGGTTGATGGTATCCTTGAGCCACTGTGCATGCTTACAGCCAAGGGAACAGTGTTTCCTTAAAAATCTTGTATTTGTTAACTGGCCTTCTCAAACAGTGTTTCTTTAAAAATCTTATATTTGGTAACTGGTCTTCTGGCACATCCGGTGAGTTTATAACTCCCTGCTGGAAATATAAAATTTGAATGGACTTGACAGCTCTCTAACTGGATAGGAATCCAGCGAATGGTATTGACAATACTCTCCTCCCACAGGAGTATCTTTGCATACTAGCGTACATGCTACACTTAAAAATGCCAGCCATCTCAGTTTTTCAGAGGGAAATGTTTTCTTCTGAGATATGTAACTTGGGTTTTACTAGCTCCCTGGGTGTGTGCAGGCCAGTTATTGGAATGGTTAGAGGCTTATACTGGCACTCAACATCTCTCTTGTTTTTGTGGTAGGCTTTTGGGCAGCTTAATAGATCCCCCCCGTCAAACTCCAGTGGAGGCTAAAAGCATAGTAGCAGACATGTACAGACAGTGCTGATTTATGACTGCAAACAGACACTCCACAGTAACAAATTAATGTCTAACAAAAGGTTCTTTTATTTCAGTTTGTGATGAAGATTTGCATATAAATTCTGAACAGCCATTTGATGAAGATGGTAAATTGTATTACTGTAACGTTTTCATAGCAGTTTGATGTACTATCTCATAGCCTTCCCAAATGCAGGGAGGATCTGATTGCTGGTATCCAAGCCTATTTGGTTAATGCAGTGAATTTCGGGCCCAACTGTTGTATGGCTTGAATTATGAACAAAATAACTCTAGGTAGTTGAGTAACTGAAATGAGGGCAGTTGCTGGCAACTAGTTCTAATGGTGAAATACCCACAGAATTAGTGGTGAAGCAATTAGCACTTCTGCCTCAGAGCTTGGTTTTCCAGTTTGATTCTTAGAGGGGATGCCTTTTGTGCAGGTTCACCATATCTTGGCTTTGTCCATGTTGCTTTTGTGCTAGATGTTCCAATTTTCATTCCCCATACCAAGGACATACTGAGAGGGAACTAATGATCCTGTAAAGGGGTGTATGTGTGTGTGTGTGTGTGTGTGTGTGTGTGTGTGTGTGTGTGTGTGTGTGTGTGTGTGTGTGTGTGTGTGTGTGCACAACTTGTAATGGGTTAGCTATCTTTTCTTATGTTGTGCCCACTGGCAGCCTGGATAGGCCTCAGCTCTTTTCTGATCCTGACTTCAAAAGAGTGGATAATCAAAGACTGAAAATGAAGGCATAGTTTTCCTGTGACATAGTTCACAGAAACCACTTATAGCCTTGTCCTGTCTATAACCCCCTTTGTGCATCTTTGTGACACACACCTGTTAAGAAAGTGGAATGGCAGTTTGATGTACTGTCTCATAGCCTTCCCAAATGCAGGAAGGATCTGATTGCTGGTATCCAAGCCTATCTGATTAAAGCAGTGAATTTCGGGCCCAGCTGTTGTATGGCTTGAATTATGAACAAAATGACTCTAGGTAGTTGAGTAACTGAAATGAGGGCAGTTGCTGGCAACTAGTCCTAATGGTGAAATACCCACAGAATTAGTAGTGAAGCAATTAGCACTTCTGCCTCAGAGCTTGGTTTTCCAGTTTGATTCTTACAGGTAATTTTCTTAGTTACATCAATTTGCTAATCCAGCATTTCCGACAAAGCATTCTGCAGACAATCTTTAAAGTCTTACCACTCATTACATTCCCAGAAAATGTGTACCCAGTTACCTCTTTCTTCCCAATCACACCTTCAATATTTGCTGTCTACCTGAGGAAAAATTCTTTGGAATCTACTTGCGATATAAAAATACCTATGTAAACATTTCCAAGCAAAGATTCTAAATCTTCTAGACTTTGTTGCATATTTGGGAGACATACGTGTATCACCCCCCATTGTTTCATTGTGACCAAAATAACTCTAGGTAGTTGAGTAACTGAAATGAGGGCAGTTATTGGCCACAGCCAATAAGACAAAACAACGTACCCAACACACTAGTCATACGTGACTCTGTAGTCAGGTACACCAATGTCCTACTCAGCAGGCTAAACAAGGAGAAGGTTACTGTCAGCTGCCTGTCTGGTGCCAGGATCTGCCACATAACCCACATACTCAGATCACTCCACAGCAAGTACAAATATGACTCTGTCATTGTCCATGTTGGTGTAAACAACCTTAGACGTACCTTCCTGGACTACAATAAGAGACCTGGAAGAGCTTTCCGATCTTGTAGCCTATGCAGGTATGACCCTAGCCCTGAGTAGCATTCTGCCATCACCCAGAATGATACTGCAGTACAAGGACAAAATTATTGACCTCAACAATTGGCTACGCTTCTGGTGTCATTCTAAAGGGATCCAGTATCTGTTTGTCTGCCTGGGATGACGTGGTCGACAGACCATGATGCTTTGCCAGAGATGGCCTGCACCTGTCACTCCTGGGATTCCGGATACTGGCTAAGGTTCTTGCCGACCCTATAGTGCTAGGTTCAAATGACAAATTCACCACCATAACAGGAACAGGCAAGCAAAAACTGAGGGTGATGCTACTCAGTACTAGAAGTCTAAATCTCAAAATGCACTCACTCGAGGCACTCCTTAAAATGGAGAACATAGATATCTGTGCAGTGACTGAGACCTGGTTCAAGGCTCCAGAGAGCACCCCTGCACTACCAGGCTATAACTCTTACCACACTTTTCGGCCATGTAACCTGGACCGGAGCACTAAAGGCGGAGGTGTATCCATATTCATTAAGGATATCCACACCTCCTGGCTAGTTGCTCAGCATAATGCATCCAAGGTTATCCAAGTGTAGCTAACTCTGGAAAAAACTGCAATCCAAATTGTAGCTTGCTACAGATCCCCCACCATGCCCCAGGATTCCCACTCCTCTTTTCTTGATGTACTGGAAAATATTAGGGTTCAACCAAACACCCTAATAATGGGCGATTTCACCTACCCAACCATTAACTGGGAAAACTATTCATGTACAAACTCCTTCACTGTAACGCTTTCTGGAATTCATAGACTCCAATGCCCTGGATCAGCTTATCCACACCCCCACCAGGGGCAACAGTATCCTAGAGCTAGTCATTACCAACATGAGTGACCGGTGTCCCACACCTGAAGTCAGTGCCTCATTGGTCCAATCCGACCATAAGCTAATCACCACAGATATCCACATCCTGCCCCCACCCCCCATTAAGGAAACCACGGTAAAAAATGTATCCAAAGCCAACTTCATGCTTCTTAAGACAGAAGTGGTGAACTTCATGACACCCATGCAGATGGACAATACAGTTACGCCTACTGAATCCTACACAATTGTACTTTATAAGCACTTACACGAGTGCATGGATCATGCTATCCCAAACAGAACCAAGACGCTATCCTACAAAAAAAAGGAAGCCAATCTGGGTGTCCCCTGCCATAAACAAACTGTACAACAGAAGAAAGAAACTGTTGCAAAAGAGAGTAAAATCCCATGAGTGGAGGGGCTCCCTGGTCAGCCTCAGTAAGAAGCTGCGATCCCTGATAAAATCCTCCAAAGCTAGTTATGAAAACAAAATCACCACTGATTCTGAAGGCAAACACAAAGCATTCCATAGCTATGTCAAGAATCTCAATGGCAACACTCAGATCTGCTCTGAGGCACTAAATGTACAGACCCAACTGATATTGCCAACATCCTGGCAGATAGGTTCAGTGCTAACTTTACCCCCTCTCACCCGCAAAGAGCCCAACTCTATACCAGAAGAATGCAGGTTCAGTGCTACCTTTACCACCCTCTCACTCCCTAAAGGGCCCATCTCTATACTGGAAGAATGCAAAGTTCATGTAATCACGGCTGCACAGGTAAAAACCACACTCTCCAAAGCCAAGAACACAGCATCCATGGGACCAGACAACATCCCAGGCTGCGTTCTACACGAACTACAGAATGAACTGGCACCCCACCTAAATACCATGATTAATCATAGCCTCACCTCAGGCTTTGTGCCCGATGAATGGCGCACAGTGACGGTTATCCCACTCCACAAGGGGACGAGCCTGGTCTGCAAGGCCATGGAATGTATCATCATGGAACTTATAAACAAAGACATTGGCAATCTCCAAACTCTGGACCCCACCCAGTTCGGGTTTGTAAAAGGCAGATCATGTATCCTAAACCTGATAGATTTCTTTGAAGCAGTCACCAGACGAGGGTAAGGTGGTTCATACAGCCTATCTAGATCTTGCCAAGGCTTTTGACACCATCCCCCACTCTGGAATTATAGGCAAATCCACTAAACTAGGTATAAATTCCTATGTCACAAGATGGGTTGCCAACTGGCTCACTGACAGTACTCACACTGTGAAAGTAGCAGACTCCAAATCCGACTTCAGACCAGTGACAAGTGGAGTACCACAGGGTTCAGTCCTGGGTCCTCTCCTGTTTTGTATCTACTTCTCTGAAGTACAGGCTAACACAGAAGGTCTTTGGCTAACGAAGTTCACAGATGACTGCAAACTAGGAGCCATAATCGAAACTACTAACGATGTGGACATCCTACAAAAGGACCTCACTGAGACAGATGCCTTGTGTCAAAGCCATGGCCTCAAGCTCAATGCCAAAAAGTGCATTGTCATCCCCTTTGGTAAAAACTCTGTACCCATGAACTACAACATAGGCGGTAGTATACTTAACACCGAAAGTGTGATAAGAGACCTTGGGACACAGGTGGACAGTAGTCCCTCCTTTGATAATCACATCACCACAGTAGTCAGGAAATCCTTCTACGTGGCACACCTCATCACAAAAGGTTTCTCATCCAGAAAAAGAGGTCATTGTTCCCCTCTACTCATTAGACCCATTATAGAGTACAACGCCCCTTTTGGTATGTACCTAAGAAGACATCTACAACAACTGGAAAGGCCATAGAAATACCTCACAAAGTGGATTACCGGCCTCAAACAGATGCCCTATGCAGACCATCTCAAAAAACTCCAGCTTTACTCCGTCACATATCGCCTACTCAGAGGCGATCTCTGCCTAACATACAAAGCTATGTGAAACCCAGAGCTGTTGGACATGCCCCACTTAAAGAAATCCCAATCCCTCCAAGCTACACACTCTAGGGACCTAAACCTTGTCACCACAATAAACAGAACATGCAGGAGGGATAGATTCCTGTCTCAGAGACTTCCCATACCCTGGAATAAACTACCTATCTATATCAAACAAAGCTCCTCATTAGCACTCTTCAAGAAAAATCTTGATTGGATGGGAAATAGGAAATTCACCCTGGGGATCACTTCTGTGGCACTGCTCGACAGTGGCACAGAAAAATAATTTTCTTGGGTGGCAAAAGCCAGGGTACCTTTTTGGCTGGGCTTGTATAGGCCCTAGGGCAGATAGTCTAGTACCTACCTATGAATTGCTTATCCATTCTCTTTTTTCCAATCCTTTCTAACCTCCTCTGACCAATTCTTTTAGTTGTCAGAGTATTTTATATTTTCTACTAATTATTCATTTCTTAATGGCAACTTCTGTTCTAGGTTCTACTAAAAACTCTATCCGTGCTGGTCTTTCATTTAGTACCCCCCCCCCTATTTCTTTCTCTTTGCCTATACTCTGATATCCATCCTTGATAGGGAAGGCAATCTCTAACCTGCAGTCCAAATAAGTTCTTGGCATCTTCCCATTCTCTTACCTTTCCCTCTCTAGTTATTTGCGCCAGATACCTTGGTTCCTTTGCCAGTAGTCTCCAGTAAATTCCAGCCCTCTCGTGTGTATCCCTAATTGCAGTCATCTGTATCAGCAGAATCTTCTTTCTCCATTCCTGTGCTTGAAAGAAAAAACTTAACCGTCTAATTCTGATATCTTCTAAATTGGTGATGTGTTGTGTCCTAGTAACTTGCCATTGAATTAAAAAGTACTTTCAGTATACTTAAATGTCAGTTTGCAGCATCATTCTACCCTTCATGCTGCTCCAGTGGACATGGCAAGCTCCCCATCGTGATGCCTCATCCTGCATGGGCACAGTGGTGGCTACCCAGTCTTCTAGTATTACTTAGCAGCTTGTCCATTGTTTTCCCTCTCAGATTCAAATTTTAAAAAATCTACCATCAGCTTTTAAAAAATCTACCATCAGTTCCTTGGTCATTTTTCAGTTATGGCTTGGAATACACCCTCACTTGCCATCTGAATTTTAGCACCCCCTTTCTGTTTACTGGTGGTTATTTGTACTCATTTGGAACTATTTCTCTATTTGTAGTTTGTTAACCTCTATAATGTACGGATTCCAAATACTTTCTAAGTGCAAAATAGAAAGTTATAATTATTATGCAAAAATATCGACACAGAAATTGCAATTAAACTTGAGAGAAAAAGAACACAAATGTAATACTAATGTAAATAATGGGTGCAAAGCGTTTGTGTTGTGTAGGAAACTGTAATACTTGTCACTTTAATTCAATTTCTTTCTTGTGACGGCTCTATTGCCTTGCCACTCTTGCCTAATTTTACCTACCTTTATCTCTGGAACTTTTCATAAATACATTTTTCCTTTTCTGCATTGACATTTTCTTCAGTTTCTCCTACAACTTCATTCTTCCAATTTTTGTAGTTGTTTTCCTTATGATAATTTAACAAATATTTACTGTTTGTCACCTTTATGTTTGTCATGATTAACTTGTTTTATTTATTACCGATGCCACATTTATCTGTTGACATGATTCTTGGTCCATCATTATTTCAGGCACTTATTTCCTTATTTTCAAGGTCTCATCTGAAAGTGGTCTTTATCTTAGTAGGGTCTCCCCAATTAACAAAGTGCAGATAAATATAGATTAATAACATACAGTACAGTACAGAATATGTATAAACAATGTGTAAGATTTTTAATAAGGTAATTGAAATGTGGTCTACTTATTACTTTTTGTACACTGGTGAACAGCCTGAGGCAGAGGCTAAGAAGGGACAGAAGTGGAGTTGAAAGGGTTCATTGTTTAATTATGTTGAGTTAGACACTGATTGATACATACGGAAACTGGTTATAGCAGTGATTAAAGTAGAAACATTTGGTTCTTTCAGTAATGTTTTGTGAGTACAGAGTTACTTTCCTTGTGAAGTAGACTCGATCTCCAGAACTTTGGGACAATGGCAAAAAAAAAAAAAAAAAAAGATGTATTTTGAGGCTGTTAAAAATTGGAGATGCTAAATATCTGCTCATTTTTTAACAGTGAAACATTTAGCTTTTCCTAAAACTGCACTGGTAAATATTTTATCAGTTGTTTGCAGTAAGCTAAGGTTCTTGATACAGTAATAAGAAGCTAGGAAAGTACTTTGTGCATGGTGCATCTGGCCTGTTGGATTTAAAATGTGGCTATCTTCCAAGCCTAGAAAAGTTGTTCATTGATTTTGGCTTGGTTTATTCCAACTCTCTTCAAGCAGAAGTATATTATTTTCTTGTGGTTTTGAAGGATTTTAATGTATCCTTTGTAACTCATAGTGTAGTCATGCAACTGCTGAGAGGTGGTATGTTTTCTGATTCAGGCAAAAGATGTCCCAATGTTGATGGTAGTTTGCTGCATGACTGCAAGTCTGTGTTTTGGCTTAGGATGTATAATGACATTGAGCATTTCATACATTGTTATTCAGATAATAAAATGAGCAGCACGGGTATTCAAAACTGCCTACATGTAATTTAGTAAACACACTGTCATATATTCTGCTTTCTTCAATAGTATCTTACTGACGAGCAAACTTTTAAAGTATTTTTTTTATCCAAGCTATCGTTAAATTGTTAATGTGCATGATAATCAGTTTAATCTTAAGAATTCAGGTTGTAAGTGACCCGTATGCCAGTGTCTTACAAATAGGTAGTGGTCATTGTGGAATACAATTGCAGACTGTTTAAATGTATAATTGCTTGTATTAGATCATGCTTATCTCTGTGTCTCAAACCCAACTTTAGACTTATATCAACATTTTTAGGTTTCCGTAACAGCCTACAGGTGATAGAGATTGTAGAAACTTGGGGAGAATTGTGCAGGTCGAATCCTTGTGGAGGTTGTTTGACCAAATTCTTCCAGGTAATACAGAGGTATTGACTGTAGGGAAAGGCTCATGGGTGTATGTGGTACACCACTGAAGTTCATGCATTCTCCTAGTATAAACAGCAAAGTTGTTTGTATGAGTCTGCCATCCAGGGATTCTGTTTTAATTGTATCCGTTATTTTGACTATGAGTAAACATGCATGCTGATATGTTAGTGAAGCATAGCAAATATCTGTCTTTGGGAAGACATGACCAAGCTGTTCACAAAATGGAAAGCACAGTTATTTTTTCCCATTGTCAGAGTGCTTTCCATGTAAATTTGAACAAACAGAAATCCAGAGTGTGACATCGGTGTCTCGTAATACTCCACTGTATGGGCTGTTTCTTCTCCCTGTTAGCTTTTAGACAGAATACCTGCAGACATGTTTTTTGTTTTCTCCTCTGTATAAGCCTTTTTAATTAGGCGAATTTTTCTAGAGGTGATTCTGGGCTGTCAGGTTGCTAGCCATATGGAAGGATTTTTTTTTTAATTAATGTTCTATAACCGGTAGCTACATTAGAAACAAAAATACATTTCCTCTGAGCTCATTTTGCTTATTAATTTCCAGGGAACTGCCTAATGAAACTGTTCCTGTCAGAACTGGCTTTATTAAGACCATTCTCAAAAAGCTAGGTTTGTGTTTTGATCATTTTTATTTAAGTCATGCATTTTTTACTTGATTTTAGGACATGCCTATTAAAAAATAGAATTTTGCATTGATTCTGAAATGTAAACTCTTAAAGGAATGTGATTTAGAATCAGTTTATTAATGAAATTGAACTTTGCTGTGTGTTTTTATGTACGTCTCTGTCGTAAAGATGAATTGATAGTGAGTCTCACTTGGCTCCTTTTGCTGCATTCTGATCAGATTTGCTACTCTTCTTCCATCTTTCTGTACTTTAAGCTTCTGGCGGCTTGCAGGAATTGATCCCATTCTGAGATTGTATATCAGTGTAACAGTAAATCTGAAATTCTGAGTGTTGTTATGTTACCTGTTCTTTCGTTAGGAGGTGTTCCTGTCATCCAGAAAGCTTGTTAATCACTGCAGTGCTCCACGTCACCTGTACATTAGCTGTACTTGCAGTATCCCTGCATTCCTGGGGAAGGAGGCTGACAGCAATACCTTGAGACACTGGCTACTTTTGGACTTGTGCAATATCTGTGATTTATGTAACTGGTTAAAGCTAAGCTGTCGGTGTCTCTGACTTTTTATGCATTACTTTGATGTGCACATTTAAACAGTTTTTATTTGGGCACTGAATGCAGCATTACCATGTTTAAAGCCACATTCTTGGGATCTTGCTGTATTTATATGCAGTAAATCATGTACCTTTATAGACTGGATAATTACAGATAACCCAATTCCCACATACTTCCCATATTATTAAGTGACCACAAGACCGTAGCTATTTTATTTTCTAAATACATCTACCAGCCCCCAGGAAGGGTAATTACTAATTGCTCTCTTCAGAAACATAACCGATCTACCTGACCTAACAACATGTGTCCCCTGGTTGCCCTGAAAACAAAGGTACTACTCCTATCTCACCAGGCTAAACAAGGAGAAAGTTACTGTCAGCTGTCTGTCGGGTGCCAGGATCCGCCACATAACGCACACACTCAGGTCACTCCACAACAAGTACAAATATGACTCTGTCATTGTCCATGTTGATGTGAATGACCTGAAACGTACCTCCCTGGACTACATGAAAACAGACATGGAGGAACTCTCCGATCTTGTAGCCCAGGCAGGTATGGCCCTAGCCCTGAGTAGCATCCTGCCATCACCCAGAATGATACCACATTACAAGGACAAAATGACTGACTTCAAAAATTGGCTAAGCTTCTGGAGTCATTCTAAGGGTATCCAGTATCTGTCTGCCTGGGATGACATGATAAACAGACCACAATGCTTTGCCAGAGATGGCCTGTACCTGTCATACCTGGGATTCCAGATACTGGCTAAGGCTCTTGCCACCCCTATAGTGCCTTTTTTAGGCAAGATTCAAATGACAAATTCACCACCTGTCCGATACTGGCTAAGGCTCTTGCCACCCCTATAGTGCCTTTTTTAGGCAAGGTTCAAATGACAAATTCACCACCGTAACAGGTACAAGCAAGCAAAAACAGAGGGTAATGCTACTTAATGCTAGAAGTCTAAACCTTAAAATGAACTAACTCAAGGCACTTATTAGAATGGAGAACATCGACATCTGTGCAGTGACAGAGACCTGGTTCAAGGCTCCAGAGAGCACCCCTGCATTGCCAGGCTATAATTCATACCACACCTTTCTGCCACCTAACCTGGACCGAAACACTAAAGGCGGAGGCATGTCCATGTTCATTAAGGTTATTCACACCTCCAGGCTAGTTGCTCAGCATAATGCATCCGAGATTATCCAAGTGCAACTAACTCTGGGCAAGACCGCAATCCAGATTGTAACTTGCTACAAATCCCACAGCATGCCCCAGGATTCCCACTTCTCATTTCTTTATACACTGGAAAATATTAGGGTACAACCCAACACCCTCATAATGGGCGATTTCAACTACCCCACCATTAACTGGGAAAACTACTCATGTGCCACCTCTTTTCCTCAACGTTTTCTGGAATTCGGAAATTCCAACACCTTTGGATCAACTTATCCACACCCCCATCAGGGGCAGCAATATCCTAGACCTGGTCATTACCAACATGGGCAACCAGTGTTTCACACCAGAGATCAGTTCCTCATTGGTCAGATCACCCTAGACATCCACATCCCGCCCCCACCCCCCATTAGGGAAACCACCTTAAAAAATGTCTCCAAAGCCAACTTCACGCTTCTTAAGACAGAAGTGGCAAACTTCACGACACCCATGCAGACAGACAGTAGAGGTATGACTGCTGAATCCTACACAAATGCACTTTATAAGCACTTACGCAAGTGCATGGATCATGCTATCCCTAACAGAACCAAGATGCTATCCTCCAAAAAAAGGAAGCCAATCTGGTAGTCCCCTGCCATAAACAAACTCTACAACAGAAGAAAGAAACTGTTGCAAAAAAGAGTAAACTCTCATGATTGGAGGAACTCCCTGGTCAGCCTCAGTAAGCTGAGATCCCTCATAAAAAACCTTCAAAGCTAGTTATGAAAACAAAATCACCACTGATTTTAAAGACAACCACAAAGTATTCTATAGCTATGTCAAGAATCTCAATGGCAACACTCAGATCTGCTCCTAGTTTTACAGCACAATGGCACTAAATATACAGAACCAACTGATATTGCCAGCATCCTGGCAGATATGTTCAGTGCTAACTTTACCCTTAACTCACCCCCTAAAAGGGCCCATCTCTGTACTGGCAGAATGCAAAGTTCCTGTAATCACGGCTGCACAGTTAAAAACCACACTCTCCAAAGCCAAGAACACAGCATCCATGGGACCTGACAACATCCCAGGCTGTGTTCTACACGAACTGGCACCCCACCTAAGCACCATGTTCAATCATAGCCTCACCTCAGGCTTTATGCATACTGAATGGCCCACAGCGACGGTTATCCCACTTCACAAAAGGGGAGCCACCACGGACCCTGGGAAGTACCGCCCCATTAGCCTAACAAGCCTGGTCTGCAAAGCCATGGAACATATCATCATGGAACTTATAAACAAAGACAGTGGTAATCTCTAAACTATGGACCCCACCCAGTTCAGGTTTGTAAAAGGCAGATCATGTCTCCTAAACCTGATAGACTTCTTTGAAGTAGTCACCAAAGCCATAGACAAGGGTAAGTTGGTTCACACAGCCTATCGAGATCTCACCAAGGCTTTTGGCACCATCCCCCACTCTGGAATTATAGATAAACTCACTAAACTATGTATAAATCCCTATGTCACAAGATGGGTTGCCAAATGGTTTACAGACAGAACCCACACTGTGAAACTAGCTGACTCCAAATCTTACTTCAGACCAGTGACAAGTGGAGTACCACAGGGTTCAGTCCTGGGTCCTCTCCTGTTTGGTATCTACCTTTCTGAAGTTCAGGCTAACACAGAAGGTCTTGGGCTAACAAAGTTTGCAGATGACTGCAAAGTAGGAGCCATAATCGAAACTTCTAACGATGTGGACATCCTACAAAATGGTCTCACTGAGACAGATACCTGGTGTTAAAGCCATGGCCTCAAGCTCAGTGTCAACAAATGCATTGTCATCCCCTTTGGCAAAAACTCTGTACCCATTCGCTACCACATAGGTGGTAGTCTCCTTAACACCGAAAGTGTGATGAGACCTTGGGACACAGGTGGACAGTAGTCACTCCTTTGATAATGACATCGCCACAGTAGTCAAGAAATAATTCTACATGGCACACCTCATCACAAAAGGTTTCTCATCCAGAAAAAAAGAGGTCATTGTTCCCCTCTACTTGTCGCTCATTATACCCATTATAGAGTACAACACCCCTTTTGGTATGTACCTGACAAGACATCTACAACAACAACTGGAAAGGCTGCAGAAATACCTCAGAAAAGAGAATTACCGGCCTCAAACAGATGTCCTACGTAGACAGTCTCAAAAAACTCCAGCTTTACTCCGTCGCATATCGCCTACTCAGAGGCGATCTCTGCCTAACATACAAAGCTATGTCAAACCCAGAGCTGTTGGACATGCTCCACTTAAAGAAATCCCAGTCCCTCCAAGCTACACGCTCTAGGGACCTAAACCTTGTCACCACAATAAGCAGAACATGCTGGAGTGATAGATTCTTGTCCCAGAGACTTCCCATACTCGGGAACAAGCTACCTATCTATATCAAACAAAGCTCCTCATTAGCACTCTTAAAGAAAAATCTTGATGACTGGATGGGAAATAGGAAATTCACCCCGGAGATCACCTTTGTGGCTCTGCTCTACAGAGGCACAGGAAAATAATTTTCTTGGTTGGGGAAAGCCAGGGTACCTTTTTATCTAGGCTTATATAGGCCCTAGGGACAATAGCCTAGTACCTAGCTATGAACAACAAAACAGGTAATTCCTGCTTTATGCGAAGTGTACTACACACTGCTTCCTCATTTTCACAGCCAACCCTAAAAATATTCCTCTAAAAAAGGGACACTGTTTTTTATTGAAATTTTGATGTCTTGATATTCTGGTTGTCCATCTAGGACCTAGATTCTCGGTGGATACCTTTTTCACTAGAGTCTCAGAAAGATAACTCTAGTAACTTAAAAATGTAATCACACAAGAGCTGTGTGTAAGTGTAACATGTACAGAACAAGTACATGGTGAGAAGTATAAAAACCTTCGCACATGGACTAGGTGAAGTAAAACTAGGATGCTAACCTTAGTCAGCATGTCATATAAAAATACATTTTTTTAGTTAAAAGTATGAGAAGCATCATACCTAGTCACATGTATAGTACATTAGGTAAGACTAGATTTCCAGCCCTGTTCAAACTGCTGCCCTGTACAGCCCTCAGTGCTTTATTAATCCTAGATCCACTAGAAAAGCTCCTTTATCTTTTTGACATTACAGTGCTTCGGAGATGCAGCATGTTTCAGGCAACCAGAGACCTGTCCTAGACAATGGAGAACATCCTAGTAACACTAACCAAAAATCCCACTACTTTGCGCTAAAATAAAGTACACAGATTGAAACTAATGTTGCAAAAGCCATGTTCATAGGAAGCAAACAGTTGTCGAGTGTTGGAGCCACAAAGTAATTCTAGAAGGCCATTAAAATCTTCATAAATAACTTTGAATCTAGTATCAGGAACTCAAGCAATGTACATCTTGACATGCATGATGAAATGAACACCCTTATATTAACATGCCCATAACCTCGTAGTACAGGTAGCACCAGTACCTTCAGCAACATCACAGCCAGCAGCAGTGTATTCAGTTTCTGTGGTTAACCACTCTTCTTTAGACAGATAAATTCAAAACAAGTAGAAGACTCCTTGTAAAATGTAAACATTGGCAAAGTTAGCAAAGTACTCAGTACTACACTCAGAATTCTTACAAATATCCTCCAATTACTACTGGCCTGCATCTTCAGTCTTGCCTTTTCTTTAACCATGAGAGTAATACTAAATAGTTGAAAATGTGATGGTATCCTTCCATCAGTGCCTTTGCCTCCAGACCTACAACAACGATGTGTCATCCTGCTAAGATCTTAGAGCAGCTCTTGTACAGTCAGTTGATGGAAAAAAATAACCACATATGATCTACTGTCCAAAACACGGTATGGGTTCAGAAGCGGTACAGTAGTCAGACAGCCATCTCCACTACTACAAGTTACATCAGTGAAGCACTAGAAGATGGCAAGCTCACTAGTGGCCTATTTATAGACCTTACACGTGTCATTGAATCTGTTAGCCATGGACTAGTAATTCAGTCTTTACACTGTATGACATCAGTAAGACAGCACTGCAGAGGTTCAGATCCTACTTACGTAATAGAACTTTTATTGTACATAATGGGAATGCCTCCTGTGGGAACATATCTTTCACCACTAGAATCCGTCAGAGGTCAGTATTGGGTGTTTCTCTCCATATTCAAAAATAACTTAAGACTGACCTGCCTAATTTAATGTGTGTTGTGTATGCAGTAGATATCCTTATCTTGTCCCACTATGAAAATAATTACAGAAGGACTACAGTAACATTTTTCAACT